>NC_071259.1:177311-224811 GCF_023375685.1 Ictalurus furcatus | reverse complement strand
ATTGGGCGCCAACGTTCAGAGAGACGACTCTGTGTGTGTTTACAGAGAAACGCCGATCACATACAGGATAAAGTTTTGCTAAAAAAGTGTTCATTTCCTCCTGTGGATGGAAACGTTTGGGATAATAAAGTACAAGTCAATTCTTAAAATAAAAATCTACAACAAAATTTATAACAAAAAAGGGGGGTGCCAAGACTTTTGCACAGTACTAGATATAAAATCTCTGTGTGATGTTTTTAATTATTAATGAATTTTTTGAACCACTTCCTGTCAATTTATCCAACACTCAGTAATAAACGGTTAATGAGTGAGGTACAGTAATGCTAGTAATGTAAACACTAATGACGGTGTTTTTATTTTGATGAGATGTAAATAAATAAATTATATAATTATACTTTAAAAATCTGATTCTCTTTTGATTTTTACACGCAAACGTGACTGTGTGAGTGCAGAATAATACCAAAGTCAAAGAAACATTTCTGTTTGCTCATGAAACTCATTTATTCACACAAATAAACTGGAAATAAAGTATTTACAGAAACAATAACAAATTCCATAAATCATATTTCTATTCAGATTAATCATAAAGTAAATAAACTTTACATTAGTGGATAAACAGTGGGTACAGTGACAAAACGCCAAGGAAATAAACACATTTCTATTAAATTTATTAGTAAAAAATTTTTTCAATAATTCCGACAGTTTATTACGATGAGGTTTAAACTTATTGATCATTTATTGTTTTCTAAACAGCTTTTATACTTAATAAACAGAATATAAATATACACTATGTAAACATTACGTTGTTAAAATCATCACGAAATGTTTTTATGATTTTATGCGAATGTCTGAGTATAAAACCTCTGGGCTTTCCTCACATCCTGCGTCCTGCGCTTCACTGGCCTGGAAACAAACAAACAAACAAACAAACAAGGTTTTGTTTATCCTAATAAACGTAGAAACCCGGCAGTCTGTAAACCCACTCCGTGTTCACACTCGCACTCCACCGCAGCTTCACACAGACACAGATCTGCTGAACGATAAGAATGTGATGTTAACGTTCTCACCTCATGCGTGTGTTTCTTCTCACGAGGTTTGTGGATTTTCACTGCAGCGTACACGACGCCTAAATCCTCCGCCCGCGCTGACTGCAACACAGAATGACTTTATACTCCTTTATTATCATTTAATACGCTTTACTTTTATTGCTATAGATGCTAAATACATTTTAAGATGCAATAAAATAAAATAAAAAAATTTAAATAAAATAAAATAAAATAAAATAAAATCGAATAACTTCCCCTAATTTTTAGTCCTACAGAAAAACCCTAACACTTATTACTACAATAAAATTCAAATATAGAAAAATAGTTGAACATTTATTAGAATAACATTGATTTATAATTTATTTAATCCTCATTTAAACATTTATTATTATATTATATTATAAAGTCGGGTCGTATTTAACAGGTAAGTAATGTAATATTAGCATATGAAAAGTAATATGTGTATATTTAGTGAAACACTGATAATAACTCTGTATTTATGTACTGTATACTGATTTCAGCTGAATATCTCTCTCTCTGTCTCTCTCTCTGTCTCTCACACACACACACACACACACACACACACACACATACACACACGTAGCACATATCTGACAGGAAACAGTTTCATTCACTGATTATTTCAGTAACTGCAGTCCATCAGACTTTCCACAAATTGTTCATGTCGCCATAGCAACTAGTGATGAAGGATATTAAAATTTCTGACTGATTCTATTAAATAATCAGGTTTTTTTTTAAAAAAAAAAATCATATGACACTCAGCCAAAGACTGCACAACTATCTACTTTTTATATTAAAACCTAACAACGGTGAGCCAGCCAGGAGGTATAGGACAAACAGACAGACAGACACACAGACAGACAGACAGACAGACAGATAGATAGATAGATAGATAGATGTTAATTACCTGGCGATCCGTCTTTAGTTTTGGTCTCACGCAGTGACCTGTAGAAAGTTTTTAGAGAAAGTTTGGGAAGCTGTAATCACAAACTGATACAGTGACCTTTACATTTATATTCTCTAAATATATATATCTATAAACTTGTGTTATATTCATATTACTCACTCACCTCTGTATGTAAAGCACATGACAGATGTGACGCAGGCAATAATCAGCAGTAAAGCTAATGATGCCATCCATATTACTAACTTTACATCCTGATCAGTAGCGGGGGTGGAGGAGGGGATGGAGGAGGTGGAGGGGGTGGAGGGGGTGCTGGACGAATTGTTTGTATTATTGTCTTCAAGAGAGAGAAAAAGAGAGTTTGGTGCTATAGCTGCTATAACGTACGTGACATGACATTAAACATAACTATAAACAGATAAAAAGTACGAGGTGTCGTTCTTCAATAAATAAAAGAATATAACGGTTGTCAGATTGCTGTGGTGTAAAAGGAATAAAACACCTCAAGAGTGTTAAAGAATGTTTTTATATGATCTAGGATCTAATTACATCACAATTCAACCCGCTGCCTCGTTTCATTCGGCTCCTGAAGCGCTCACACACACCTCACAGTGCTGCGTCACCGCCTGAACTTAACACCGTTTCTGCTGCGGTTCATTTAAATATATAACTAGATACAAAATAAAAGCTTGATTGTCCTCCTCATCTACTTCATGGCAGGAGATTTCAGAGCCTTCGGGGTCTGACAGAACAATTCGAGTTTAACTCGCCTGGCTTTGCTTTATACTGACAAAAATAAATAAATAAAACCATTCATGAATTGACTGAATGATTTCTTGGTTCATAAATTAATTACACTCACAGTCCTGTCCGTAAGTATTGGAACAGCAAGGCCATTTCTATTGTTTTCGCTATACACTGAAGACATTCGGGTTTGAGATCAAAACAGATCAGAATTTCAGCTTCATTTCCTCATATTTACATATACACACGTTAAATTATTAGAACACGGCACCTTTTGTTTGAACACAGACATTTTTTCAAGTGATCAAAAGTCCTGGAACATGTGACTGACAGGTGATATTTGCTGCTGGGTGTACACAATACACTATCTCTGGTTTAAACAATACATAGCTCTGAACATCTACTCTGGGTTTGAGCTCTGGATTGTAAAAGACGCCCACAGGACATTTGGACTGACCCTCAATGAAGACAGGCCAAATACAGCTCTGATAGAAAAACTCAGTATTTACAATATCACAGGAATATTATAAACTTTAATAAAAGACAGTTACTGTGATATAAAGGCTGTAATATCGCTCCATGTTTACTCACACACTGACCCTCAATGAAGACAGGCCAAATACAGCTCTGATAGAAACACTCAGTATTTACAATATCACAGGAATATTATAAACTTTAATAAAAGACAGTTACTGTGATATTAAAGCTGTAATATCGCTCCATGTTTACTCACCCACTGTTAGCTCTGTTCCTCCACCCTCAGTTTCTGGTCCGAGACGTGGAACATCTTGCCACACCTTACAGTAATAAATCCCGCTGTGACTCACATTCACTGGATGAAGCGTCAGTGTGTGAGATTTATTCACTTCAGTTACAGTGTTAGTGTTTATATCAGATATATTATAACTTTCAGTTAGAAATACTGAGTCGTTATTTTTCCTCCACTGTAGTTTCCATCCTCCTCTCTCTGATGTCCTGAGTGTGAAGTGGCAGGTGAGGGTCACTCGCTCTCCCGACTCTGCAGTTATATTTCGAGGTGTTTGCCACACGCTCAGATTTAATCCACACACACACCCTACAGAGACACAAACATTTTTACAATGATGACGCATCAGGAACGTAATGGGAATTCAAAACTCCAGTAATAACATAAGATGATAATAAGAATTATTATTATAGGTAACTAATCATGCTCCTGATTGTTTTATACCATTTTGTAAAAATTTAATAAAAAAATTTATTTAAACAAAAACAATTTTAATTATTCTGAGATGAATACAGTCATTTGTTACATAACTAAATAACTTGAAAAAAAAGTACTTAAAAAAATAAATAAACAAGTTAAATAATAAAATACTGTTACTACTTGCTACTACAAAATTACTACAAGTTGCTGGTCAGTTACGCAAAACACGACAATTACGATACAACCGTACTGACAAGAAAATCAACACAACTGTTACTGATTTTAAAATGTCTGTGATAATAATGTTGTCTGTTTAATTATTATTATTATTATTATTATTATTATTATTATTATTATTATTATTATATTTGAAAATTACAGCTTGCTCTACAGACCAAGCAGAGAAACAATAAATTTTTTAAATTATTTTTTTTACATTTTAACAAATTTACAATAATGGAAAAATACCTAACACAATTGAGGCATTTGAATAATTAATTTTATTTACTTTTATTATTCAATAAAATGTTTGTATTTCTATTCATTCTATTCATCTGTGTAATTGTTTGAAATCTGTTTATTCTCCATTCTGCTTTTATTGAATTCAGCATTGTTATTTCTCCCGCTTACTCACACAACACTTTATTGTGTTTATATTTCCTGTGCAGTTTATTCATGTTGTAATAAACTGTGTGTGAGTGAGATGATGTCAGATCTCACCTGTTCGATCAGTTACATCTCACCTGTGAGGAAGACGATCAGAAAGAGCAGGTGCGCAGCTCTCCGTGTGTGTGTCATGGTCCTGTTTACTGCAGACTGGGCTTGTCTGTCGGGGGAAACAGAAGCAAAACGCACACACACACACACACACGCACGCACACACACACACACGCACACACGCATAAATACACGCACATGCACACACACACACACACGCACGCACACATACACGCACATGCACACACACACACATACGCACGCACACACACACACGCACGCACACATACACGCACATGCACACACACACACATACGCACGCACACACACGCACGCACGCACGCATGCACACGCAAACAAACACACACACACACGCTGTGATCACACTGTGTGTGTGTATATATATATATATATATATATATATATATATATATATATATATATATATATATATATATATATGAGTAAAGTTACCAGAAGGCGTGTGTTCTAGAGAACTCAGGATAAAATAATAAGATACTGATCTCCGCTGTGGCAGGATGTAGATCATTAGCATCACAATTTTAATATCGATAACAAACCACCTCATGTTCAACTGCTTTTAGAAATAGTAAAGATAAACTGCGATATGTTCTTTTAAATGTCTGTTCCTAATAAAAAAAATTCCTTCACTGAACAAAGTTCCAGTGTTGCATGTAATGATAAAAAACAAATCACTAGAGAGTATGCTAATTCAGCTAGTAACACTAGTAATCTAATTCAGCTAGTAACACTAGTAATCTAATTCAGCTAGTAACACTAGTAAATTAACTCAGCTAGTAACAATAGTAATCTAATTCAGCTAGTAACACTAGTAAATTAACTCAGCTAGTAACAATAGTAATCTAATTCAGCTAGTAACACTAGTAAATTAACTCAGCTAGTAACAATAGTAATCTAATTCAGCTAGTAACACTAGTAAATTAACTCAGCTAGTAACACTAATAAGCTAATTCAGCTAGTAACACTAGTAAATTAACTCAGCTAGTAACACTAATAAGCTAATTCAGCTAGTAACACTAATAATCTAATTCAGCTAATAACACTAGTAAGCTAATTCAGCTAATAACACTAGTAAGCTAATTCAGCTAATAACACTAGTAAATTAACTCAGCTAGTAACACTAGTAATCTAATTCAGCTAATAACACTAGTAAGCTAACTCAGCTAGTAACACTAGTAAGCTAACTCAGCTAATAACACTAGTAAATTAACTCAGCTAGTAACACTAGTAATCTAATTCAGCTAATAACACTAGTAAGCTAACTCAGCTAGTAACACTAGTAAGCTAACTCAGCTAATAACACTAATAAGCTAACTCAGCTAGTAACACTAGTAAGCTAACTCAGCTAGTAACATTAATAATCTAACTCAGCTAGTAACACTAATAATCTAACTCTGTAAAAAAGCAGGAGTGTCGTTCTCTCTCATCATCTTCATCCCTGAATGATTAACCTTCACCTTCCAGCACAAAGGCCTCATATCTGCAGAAATATACCCAAACCCAGACCCTTCATCTTTGCCCTCCTTACCCCTAGTAAGCTAATTTCTTGATGGGTTCCACCTTCTGAGTCTCGGTTCTCTCCTAGGTTTGTTCCTTTAGCTCTGTCTGAGTGAGACCTGCTGCATCTGTTTCTTCACTGGAGGTTAATGCAATAAAGCAGCACTAAAAACTTACCACTTCTTCCTGTGGTTAATGCTGCTCTCCACTAAAGGTCATTACTCATAATCTCCAAGCTACAGCTAGGAAAAACAAAGAAAATGAACCTTCTCAATACAGGATTCCTGTTCAGGAAAGTGAGGCATTCTCCTCATCTCCGAGTTCAGGGAGTGCACATCAAATCAACATGGATCCACTCCTCCCATCTTTTCTGCAACACTTCACACATCACAAGTTCTCACCCATGAGATCCATACTCCTCCAAATCTGCTGGGACTCGAACAGACAGGCAGAATTATTCTGATCTAGTCTGATCAGCAGGCATGTCCACTTGTGTCACCTTGTTCCATTTCTTCACTATCACGCCAACATTCTCTAAAGGACCATCTCCCTGTGGTCAACTTCCTCAAGAAGACCACTAGTACAAGTTTCACTCATACCCTTTACTTCCAGATCACAACATCTCCAGGAGCCCATCTCCTAGACCAACTACAGATACCTCCAGGGACCTCAGAGAGACTCACGTAACGGACCGAGTCACACAAAGCAGAAGCTGCTCCAGTCTCCCAAGTTCTTAGATGTTATTCACAGTCTGCATTCACAAAAAGGTTCAGGAGAGAAACGGAATCTCCACCATCTTCCAAGTTCACTTCATTTTAGGTCCTTATTGCTAAGTTTCTGCGCTCACCTTCTTCCTGTGTCTTCCATACTGTTCAACAACTTCACCCAGCCGCCAGAACGTAGTGAACTGCAGGACCAACAGGGTCTTAACTAAACTTCTGAACCATCGCATTCAGAAAGTATCTGCCCCAAACTTACAGGCAACATCACATGGATTCTTCATGGTGTAGGCCCATAATTCTGTTCACCAAAACACTGTTTAGTAAACATGTTGGGTCAAACTGGTGGGTTAGACGCAGTGGGTTCGCCTTGCACCTCCAGGGTTGGTGGGTCGAATCCCACCTCCGCCCTGTGCGCGTGGAGCCTGCATGTTCTCCCTGTGTCTTGGGGGTTTCCTCCACCAGTCCAAAGACAAATTGTTCGTAGTGTGTGAATGTGTGTGTGATTGTGTCCTGCCACCCCGTCCACGGTGTCCTCCACCTTGTGCCCCTGTCCCCTGGGACAGGCTCCAGGCTCTCCGTGAGCCTGTGTAGGATAAGTGGTACAGAGGATAAATGGATGGATGGATGGATCAATTGATGGATTATCAGGGGTCATTCATTTTCATAAAACTAATATACTAGCTGCTCCCAAGTGGCGTGACAAAAAAGCGTTCTCCTTATCGTTGCTAGATCATGAGTTTGAATCCCACCGAAGCTGGAACAATCCATGGCTCAGAGTCTAGAGAGTAAACTTGGCCATGCTGTTTGAGAAGGAGGGGCATACTCTCTTTCCCCTGTCAATCACAGCAACATTAGCCAATCGTGCGCTAAATCGGTGAAGCACAGACGACAGTTCACACTCGGAATGTCTCAGACTGCATTCGTGTGGGAAACCTCTGTGACATAACGTTGCCTAAAGAGACACAGATGATGTGTTTGATATTCGCTCAGAAACCAAATGAGGAACGCCCGACGCTTTATGCAGTTTATTCCAGAATGAGTCGATGGAGAAACCAGGAGCAGGAGAAGGAAGTTCTCACGCTGTGGTGTCTGATTCTGTTAGTGTTCACACACTCTGGACGTCTGCTATCAACATCAGTGTGTGTGTGTGTGTGTGTGTGTGTGTGTGTGTCCTCCATCCTGACCTCTCTCACGTTCCCTGAATGGAAAAGCATCTGATCCTCAACAGTCTCACGTTCACGGTTAGAAGAACGATGATAAACATTAGTGTTTGAATCTGTCTTTCATTTTGAAACGTTCCGTTCATTAGAACATCTCTGTGTGTGTGTGTGTGTGTGTGTGTCTCTCTCTCTCTCTCTCTCTCTCTATTTCTGTCTCTCTCTCTCTCTCTCAAGTGGGATAATATTCACTTTCACTCCAACACCCTTGGAGGTAATTAAGCCGTATCCCGTCTCTGGCTCACTCGGCTTCTTCTCCTGAGCGTCTCACACTTCACTCTCTGTCTCTCTGTCTCTCTCTCTGTCTCTGCTCCTGTCTCACCTCTTGTTTTTCTTTCCCTAATCATACTCTGCGTATATTACCTCTATCAGGTGAAGCGCATATTTCGGACCTTGTGTATGGGTGTGTGTGTGTGTGTGTTTGGTCATGAGTCCTGGACTTTCGCGATCCGAGGAGAAGGTGAAGGGTTCGATCGACGGCAGCGTGGATCACAGTTTGGAGCGAGGAACTGATGGAGAAACTCCACTGCCGCTGAAAAACTACATCTTCCTGACTATCTTCACGTGTTTCTGTCCCGCGTGGCCCATCAACATCGTAGCGCTCGTCTTCTCTATGATGGTACGTGACCCTATGATTATCTATTTTAGTATTGGTCCTTTTTTAAGCTTAAAGATGATCATCATCGCGTCTCAGACAGAGTGCTAATGAATTCTTCCAACTTGAATCAGAGTGCTTCTTAGAGAAGAAAGTTGAGCTTCACACACACACACACACACACACACACACTCTCTCTCTCTCTCTCTCGCTTTAATGGTAATAAGGTGTATGAGTCAGTGCAACATTATTTATGTCCTCCACATTATCTAAAATATTGAGAATTTCTGCCTCTGCGTCTTTATCAGTGTTCCGCTCTCACGCTAGTTTCCTTCCTCAGAGCTTGAGATTGTGAAATCTGACCAAACATTCGCCTTCTCATGATTCAGCCAGACTCATAAGCGTTATAAATAGATGAGCTTCAAGTATCGGCAGCCTGCACAAAGTGTGTAAGGGTGCACACACACCCCATAAACCCCATACACACCACTTTCGCACACCCACACACGGCTATACTAAAGATACAGGCGGGACTGCGTGTGTGTGTGTGTGTGTGCGCGTGTGTGTGCGGTGTAAATGCCACTCCTGCCCACATATACAGTTATTATTCGTATTTGTATTCGCACGCTACACACGAAACTGGTTCTGTTTACTAAAACATCAAGACAGATGAAAGCAGGGTTTACTTTGTGCCACGAGCTTCACATCTGACCGCATGCTCTGTGCAGTGCAGTCGACCTGAACCCAAACCTGCTGTGTGTGTATCGACCCGAACCCAAACCTGCTGTGTGTAACAGCTGTGCACTTAGAAATCTGCAATAATAATAATAATAATAATAATAATAATAATAATAATAATAATAATAGTAATATGAAGAAGAAGAAATATTGTAAATAATGTAAATAATAAATCTTGATATTATTATCAGATTACACTCTTTCAGACGTTTTCTTAGTTAAAGCCACTGAAGAACGTTCGGAGCTTTAACTCTAACAACAAATAGAGATTTATAACAAAAAAACTAATATTGTAATATTCAAACAGTAAAAAATACTAATTAAGTTATAGGATTATTAACGATAAACTTGTGCCTCATATGATTTATTTTTACACTTTAAAGGGATTTATTTATATTTACTCCATTTTTAAAAATCTACATTTCATTTAAAAAATGTATTCCTAAACATTAAGTGCGATACTGAATTAATTTGATAATTATTTACTCCATATTGCAATTTACTTTTGTGCTGCTCTGAAATCCCGTCTCTGATACACATACAGCTAGAACTGTGCTGAGATCTGATGAGACGCTTAAACCACAGAATGAATATTAAATAAGATATGATACTATAATAGTAACATTTTATATAATTATAATGTGTATATATATATATATATATATATATATATATATATATATATATATATATATATACATATATATATATATATGTATATTGTATTTGTACAGGTATATTTTTATATATATATATATATATATATATATATATATATATATATATATATATACTGCACTGTGTACTATATATTGTAGAAAAGTAAGCCTTTGTTTAATGCAGGAAACATTAAAATATTAAATTGTGTGTTAGAGTGTAAAATATTATAAAATAAACAATATTTTAATACTTTAAAATATAATAAATAGAAGTGGAATGTCATTTTGAGAACCTGTGTTTGGATATAAAGAAAGATTTCTCATATCTATGGACATATAAATACAAAATGGTCAACTATATGAGACATAGTATATATATATATATTATATATATATATATATAGTAAGATCTCAAGTTCACAAAACAAAACTGTGTGTGTGTGGTGTGTGTGCATGTGTGTGTGTGTGTGTGGTGTGTGTGTGTGTGTGATCACAAATGAAACTCCATTTTGTTCGGTGTGAATAAAGAAACACAATATTTCAGGATAAAACTAAATGTTCACGTCACTTAAATGATCGTTAATTATTCAAAAATAAATGTATTTATTTATTTATTTATTTATTTATTTATTTTGCTGTTCCAAATTTTATTGTCCTAATTCGTCTCTCTAACAGAGTTTCGGCTCGGACTTATTGTACTAGCATGAGGATTTCTTTCATTTATAGAGCTGGGAGGCTGACAGAACTATTTGAATATGAATGATTTTTTATTGGAATTATGTACGTGTAAATACAAATAAAAAGTTACGAGTAAACAATTTAATACATTTATATATACAGCAAATTTTAAACACAGATTATCCTTTATAATCATCATTCAAAACAGGTTCGAGTTTTGAAATGTAAAAATGTATATATATATATATAAACAGATTTATATGTAAATTAGGACAATAAGGTGAAACCTTTGGGATTCTCAGATATACACATAGATGCTTTTTTATATTGTACTGGAACGGCTCGGTGTGGAGTAAAGTCCAGAAGACTGAAAATTAAAATACAAACCATAATAATTCATAACAGTTACACTTGGCATCGAGTGTTTAACGTCTCTGTAGAAAAGTCACTATTTGTGTAGAATACAAACATTTTAATTTCTTGACCGCTCTGAAAGCGTCGACTTTTCATCTTTTTATATTACATATATAATTCAAATATACTAAACACTTCCTTTTATCAGCTTCAAGCTATAATTCAGTTCCAAGACATACAGTAAATGGAGATATTCTGTATTATGTATTGTCTATTTCTGACTACCTAGAGTATAGCAACGTAGAAAAGATCAAACTGATATTTGAATCTATAACGCAGGTTGGATACGAACCCAAGAAATTAGAACAAACATCCACACAAACACGTATACAGAGATGAGTCTAGAACGAGACTGTGTAGGATTGTTCTGCACATGTGTGGGATGCAGTCGTAAAGGGCTTCTCTCTATAGTTCTGAGGAACAGCAGTAACTGTAATAAATGTAAGAATAAAATGAAAAAAGCTCGTACCTAAGCGTAAGTCTTGGCGTCTCTGCGCTTCCCGTCCCGTCGTGTGGCAGAAACTAAATGTTTTATTGCGCCTCAGTCACATGAGAAAGTTTTGAAAAAGTGGTTTGACTTTTCACGCCTTAACCTCAACGCCTTGGCCGTCTGCTGAGAAGCGACACATTGAGAAACTCTGTTCTGAAATTCACACCATATCTAACATTAAACTCCGTGTGTTCAGAATAAACCTTGGGTTTTTAACGTCTGGAGGAAATGAGACGAGACGAGAGCGAGAATCTGGGATTTATTCGATCGTTTAAAAAGACACTGAAGTACTGACAGTTTCAGGACTGCAACACAGTTAAACTTAATATAAAGATCTAACAGAGAAATCCAGGGATGACGTCAGGACAGGAACTTATTCTCTAAAATAAAACGAAAGGTTTTTACATCCTTCAGTCGTTGTAAAACGCGTCCGGGCCTCGAGTCGAGCCGAGAAACTGAGAAACTTTAATAGCATATAAATTAGAGTAGTGCTGTTCTGATCGCAATTTATTTAACATTTCATTTCCAACATCAGCTCTCGGACACTGCGTCCGCCGTGCTCTCATTTCACACAGACACACCTCATATCTGCTGAGGATTTTAATCACAACGTGCTTTAAGGACAGATTTCTCATTCTGATATAAATGATACATAAACTCAAGGTGTCTGAAGATCAAAGTAAAGCGGATATATCGTGTGTTCTGCTCGGGGAGATGTGGATAATAATGTGGTGTATTTTAAAGTGTGAAATAATTTGACATCATGAGACAGAGGGTGGTTGGTTTGTTTGTTTGTTTGTTTGTTTGTTTGTTTATTAAAGGAACAGTGTGAGTAAATGATGAGATGTGTCTTCACAGCGCTCACATTTTTACCATCGTGCAATTATCAAACGATCATTTAAACTCCGAAATGATTTGAGTTTTTAGTTCAGACTTTAGATTTAGATTCATTTCGTAAATACAAAAATATGTATAAAGGCTGAAATGAGACTGAATCAGCAATCTCGCGCTTATATTTTTCCAATAAAGTTACGTTCTTCCTATCAGAAACACTTCCTTTTTGGAAACTAAGAACCTTTAATTATCCAAAGAACCCATCTGGGAGTTTTTTTCTAACAGTCTATGGTATTAACTGGGTTCCATGTAGAAGCTAAGAGCCTTTAATTATCCAAAGAACCCTTAAAGAACCAAGGATGAAGAAGCTGAACTCCTGACAAGAAGAAAATAATTAGCAATAATTTGGAGTTTGTATCGCACACTTACCCAGCTCATACACACACTCCTAGAACAAAGGGTTCTTCAAGGGTTCTTTAAGGGTGCACTGGATAATTACGAGCTCTTCGCTGTGTAGGACAGAAACATGTCTGATAGGAAAGCACTGTGTTGTGTGGGGTCTACCTGGAACACTTAAGAGTTTCCCCACAGGAACATGTGATCTATTCTGAGGTCTATCTGTCTATCTGTCTGTCTGTCTATCTGTCTGTCTGTCTATCTGTCTATCTCTCTCTATATTTAATTTAAATCAATGTAGCATCAAGTCATAAAAACTCTCTCCATCACACTCCATTCTCCCCCGTCTGTCTGCTCAACGGTTCGCTCCATTCTGAATTTCACCACACGCCCGCTTCAGTTCAGATAAACTCAGATTTGAGTGTGTGTGTGTGTGTGTGTGTGTGTGTGTGTGAGAGGTTTCAGGTTGACTGTGCTGTAATCTGTCCTAAATCGTAACACACTCTCAAATCACACCATCTGCAATCTGACTCACACACACACACACACACACACACACACACACACACCTCAATCACGCTACTTCAAAGAACAGGTTGAAAAACGAAAGGTGTGGGTGTTTTCCTGAAGAAGATGAAAAAGTCCAATGCTGTTTTGTTAGAGTCTCTCCTACTGTAGTGCGCACTCAGTAGTGTTCCTTCCAGTGTTCTGTCCAGTGTTCCTTCCAGTGTTCCTTCCAGTGTTCTGTCCAGTGTTCCTTCCAGTGTTCCTTCCAGTGTTCTGTCCAGTGTTCCTTCCAGTGTTCTGTCCAGTGTTCTGTCCAGTGTTCCTTCCAGTGTTCTGTCCAGTGTTCTGTTGAATGTTCTGTCCAGTGTTCCTTCCAGTGTTCTGTCCAGTGTTCCTTCCAGTGTTCCTTCCAGTGTTCTGTTGAATGTTCTGTCCAGTGTTCTGTCCAGTGTTCTGTCCAGTGTTCTGTCCAGTGTTCTGTTGAATGTTCTGTCCAGTGTTCTGTCCAGTGTTCTGTCCAGTGTCCTTTACACAATCTCTTGGAACACGGTGGGAATTACAGTTACAGCATTTGGCAGATGCCCTTATCCAGAGTGACTTCATTATTTTGTTTATACATTGAGCAGTTGAGGGTTAAGGGCCTTGCTCAAGGGCCCAACAGTAGCAGCTTGGCAGTGCTGGGGTTAGAACTCACGACCTTCCATCCTTCCTACATCTTAACCACTGAGCTACCACCGCCCAATCACAGGACTCTAGGGACACCGGTCCTTGTGTACAAAGCATCGTGGAAACTTGGGAATATAGGATACTAGGAGTAGAGGGTAAATATTAGATTTTGGAAACATAAAATATTAGGAATATAGGACCATAGGAACTTGGGCCATTCGAAAACTCAGAACACAGGAACTTGTTGGGATGGAGAGTCTGGAATTATACGGCCCTGCACACATAGGATGCTAGGAAGTTAGGAATATGGAAACATATGGCCTTGAGAAGTTAGGAGACTGACAGCATAGGGTTCTTTTCTTCCCTGGGAACATCAATACACTCCCCGGTGCACAGGTGGAAGCGTAACTAAGAGACGGAGAAATTTTATTACACCACCATGATTTCAGTGAAGACCTGCAGCTGAGCTCATGTAGGCTGTAAAGATTATTTATAGGGTTGTGCGTTTTAGACTGAAGCGTTAGCAACATGAAGCTGAGAGAAACTGACAGCGTCTGTAGTGTGTTTATTCCACGTCACTGAACCTGACCTGCTGAGCTAAAAGCAGCGTGGCATCTGCACTATGTCCCTCAAGTGTGTGTGTGTGTGTGTGTGTGTGTGTGTGTGTCTGTGTGCGTGTGTGCTTTATGAGCTCCATCTGATCTGTTAATCTCGACTCACCAACCCTAATGCGTATATGACTTACATGCCAATACCATACTAGCATGCTAAAAATGCTAGGATATACTGCCAGGTATTTTGGAAAATTGTCTGGCAAGCTTCACATATTTATATGTAGTACAGTGTGTTCTGACTGGCTGAGAGCAGTACAGCATTCTGACTGGGTTAGAGGAGTACGGTAGGTTCTGACTGGCTGAGAGCAGTACTGTGTTCTGATTGGCTGAGAGTAATACAGTATATAATGTTGTGTGTTTGTGTTTTGTCTCTGTCAGTCTCAGAGCAGCTACGATAACGGGGATTATGACGGAGCTCGCCGTCTGGGGAGGAAGGCTCTTCACATGGGCGTCGCTTCTTTCATCATCGGCATACTCATAATTATGACCTTCTGCATCGTACACTTCACTACGGTATGAACACACACACACACACACACACACACACACACACACACATTTTATCAACTTCATAGCTCTACATGGATCAGTGCCACAAATGGGCGACTTCACCTAAATATGGAATCAGATCAGAGCTTGGAACTAATCAGCAACAGCAACTCCAACAAAAAAACTGAAACCCATAGTGACCAACTTCATTCCCGAGCTTCAAGCTACATATTAGTTTCTGCAGTTTAACTTAATAACAAACTCTGAGAAGTATGACAATGACCCTGTGTCCTGTACTCCAGTGTTTACTATACATTTCTCCAAAACTTCCTATGGATGCAATCCTATAGATCCAGGACAACATGAGCTGGTGAAACTGAAGCACAAACTGTGAGACCATTTCCAGTGGCTGACGTCATAGTTATCTCGATGGCAACCACTTATGAGAGAAGGCAGAATCTTCTTGCCACTGAGACAGCATGGCCATGACCGCCAGGCCACAAGGCCGCATGACCGCAAGGCCGCAAGGCCACAAGGCCACAAGGCCACAAGGGTGGGAGTCAAGCAAGTAACTCACTTGGTTTACCCAGGGAATGGGTTGAGCATCAGAACACACCTTCTATTTGAGGTGACAGTCAAGGCCATACTGTTAAGAAGAGCCTGGTGAGCTTCACCCTGTTGTCCCCACTTGAAGAAAACATCAGCAAACAGAAATAGTCTGGGATCAAAGCTGCCTTTTCACATACCCACAATCCTGAGCGCAAGGACCTTGAACCAGATGTCATCATTCCACTCACCTTCTGAATTATTTGCATTATTTCCTGTGGGACAGGAAATAACCAAAACATCAGGTGATGACCTTAGACCATCTGACAGAAGATACACCTCACTAATTACTGGACACCCTGAAGTCATACACACACACACACACACACACACAACAGCTTAATATCTTGATACGGTTCTAATAGTTAACCCTTTAGCCCCCTAGTGGTATGTCCCTGGCACACCTCTTACATGTGATAGGTGAACATCATGATACTGGTGGTGGTTCATCAGTTTTTAAAGTCGTGCTGCATCATCATCACTGTCCTAGGTCTCCTCACTGGGTACCAGAGACCCCAGGTCTTCTTGAGTCAATGTGAGTCTCATCTACAGTCTCCATTCAGAGTCTAACAACCAGGTGGAGTGTGTAAACCAAGAACTTGATAAAGATCTGTGTAGTAACTGTGAAGACTGGCAGGAACACCGGAGTAAAGTTTCTCCTCTGGGCAGAGTATTCCCAGAACTATCTGGTCCACCCATCCACCAGACTAACCCTTACTTACCTTCTACTCTTGTTCTTGGATCCACAGTAGAGAGGAGATTCCAGAAGTACATGATTAGTTTTGATGCAGTGAGGAGGTCCGGGCATACATCCATACACATCTGAAGAGGGCCATTATGAGACCAGGCTGACCATCACTGCACCAATCTAAGAAGCTCAGTCCTTCAATTACATTCTAATCATCAACTGTACAAACATCTCTCAACGTTTACTAATGCTTGCTGACTTCTTGCTCCTTGTAAGCACCTTATCCCTGTCAGGGGTGATCATGGTCAGGATCCGGAGTCTATCCTAGGAACAGTGGACGAGGAGTGAGAACTCCACCGCAGGGCACCATGGGCACACACATTCAAAACTAGGAGCAATTTAGCATAGACAATCCACCTACTGGGAGGTGGGAGGAAACCGGAGAACCCTGAGAAAACCCACCTGTGGAACTCCACACAGAGAGAGCTCGGGTACCCAGGAGCAGCAACACTACCCGCTGTGCCAATATCATTTCATTTTACTTTAGTGTCTCAAAATGACGTAATGTTTTATTTTTTTCAGCACACCATCTGAGCACACAGCGGAAGCTGAGCTGGAACAGTCGAGAGGTTCATCGTGACCTCTCATGGACTCGCAGGACAAAGCGGGATGTCTCGATCTCTCGTGGCTCAGAGACGCCCAGCGTGCAGCACTGTACAGTGTTTATGGCTAATCTGTAAAATTTTATATATTTCAAAACTCTGGCATGTGTAAATTCTGGTACAACAGCATGAGTGGGAAGATCAGATATTTATTTTCGAAGTGTTTACCACGTTATATATATATATATATGCCTGTGTTAATTACAGTTAGCGTTAAATTCACACTAGTACGCGTCATCAAGATCCTCCTACCGGCGAGCTTATTGTCTATATTTTTGAGAAGCATGACGTAAATGACGTAATTAATGAACACAATGTTTGAGAAAAGTGGAAAAGCAATAACAACAAAGATGATTGAATGAAAAAAGGCTAATTACATCAGTTCAGTTTGGTTTAGAGGAACCGTTCAGTAAATAAAACAAATCTGCTAGCCGGTGTTTTGCAGTTTTACATTGAAGTTACGATGCTAATGTAGCTAACAGGTAATGGAAGTCTGTCTCAGCCGATGTAGATGACTACGCCGCTGCTCTTTCCTCTTTAATGTGTATTTTTTTTTACATTTTATTTATTTATTTATTTATTTAACCACGGCAGTCACGTTGAGATAGAAATCACTTTTACGAGCGGAAACGTGATTCTTAAATATGGATTTTCGCTGCTGTCCTCCGAAGTAATTGTTTTTAAAATGATATTTCAGACGACTGAAGAGAGTAGACGTGGATGTAGAGCGAGACAGAATTCCATTACACGCAGGAAATTGTGAACTTTTCATTTCTTAATTTTCCTTTAAATCACACGGCTTGGTATTGATCATGTTCATTAGTTCACACTTTTTGTTAAAAAAAAAAACCCCAATGATGGCAAATTTATGTTTGTACAGAAATGATTTGTCTGTGTGATTGTGAATTTTTTAAAGAATATGTGCAATATATGAATTTAAACAAACAAATAAATAAATAAATGGAAATCAATGTGTGAATTTACATGATCTGTCTATTACTGTCTCTTTCTTTATCTCCTCCTCTTTCCTGTCTCTCTCCTTCTGTCTGTCTATCTGTCTATCTGTCTCTCTCTCTGTAAGTCTGTCCCATTCTCCCAGTCTTCCTCTCTGTCTCTCTCTTTCTCTCTTTCTTTCTTTCCCTTTGTCTCTCTCTCTCTTCCTATGTCCTTTTTTCTCCCTGTCTCACTCCCTGTCCGTCTCTCTGTCTCTCTCTGCCCCCTACACCTGTCTGTCTCTCTGCAATCTGCAGCATATGGATAATCCTGTACTCTGATATGTAATATCAGAAGCAGTGAGGTTAAATATAGCCAAGAACTGGCAGTCTGTGTGTGTGTGTGTGTGTGTGTGTGAGTGTGTGTGTGTGTGTGTGGGTGTGTGTGTGTGTGTGTGTGTGTGTGTGGGTGTGTGTGGGTGTGTGTGTGGGTGTGTGTTCTGTCCACATGAAGCTGCATTCAACACACACAGTGTTAGTTTATAGCAGTGACGCAGTGAAAGTGGAGAGTCGTGAGAAACTCAACACACCACATTGTTATATATACATTATTATTATTATTATTATTATTATTATTATTATTATTGTTAATTTTCATAATGTATACAGAGTAGAAAACTAAATAATACTATAAATATAATGCTGTACATGCAATTACATTTAAGTATAAATATATAAAATATATTTATTTTATAAATGAAAAAAGAAAAGTGTTAATTTGATGTATTGCAATCAAATTTAAAATATTACACAGTAATAAGAAATAAAAACTTTATGTAAGGAAACTTAATATAAAACAAAGATATATTATGGTAATAATGATCATACAGTTGTTTTGTTGTTGTTGTTGTTGTTGTTATTATCCTTGTTGTTTGTTATTGATGATTTTTGTTGTTATTAATGTTTGTTGTTATTATTATTGTTGATTTTGTTTATTGTTGATGTTTATTGTTATTGTTCTTATTGTTGTTTGTTGTTATGTCGTTATTGTTATTTTTATTGTCGTTGTTCACTGATGTTGTTTGTTGTACTTTGTTGTTGATGTTGTTTGTTATTGTTGATGTTTGTTATTGTTGTCATTGTTGTTTTGTTTTTGTTGTTTTGTTTGTTGTTGTTTGTTATTATTGTTGATGTAGTTTGTTGTTATTGTTATTGTTGTTTGTTGTTGATGATGTTTGTTGTTGGTGTTATTGTTGTTGTTCATTGTTGTTAGTGTTGATGGTGTTTGTTGTTTTGTTTGATGTTATTGTTGATTGTTATTATTATTGTTGTTGTTTGTTATTGTGGTTGTTTGTTGTTGCTGTCTTTCTCTTAATAATAACAGTTAAAATATTATATACAAATTATTTATTTTATAATAACACTGTGGTATAATATGTAATAATATAAATATAATGTAAACAATAAGTATATATACATTCACCAATAATTATATCATTATATTATATTACATTACATTGCATTATATTGTATTATATTATATTGTATTATATTATATTATATTATATTGTATTATATTATATTATATTATATTATATTATATTATATTGTACTATATTATATTATATTATATTATATTATATTATATTATGTTATATTATATTATATTATATTGTACTATATTGTATTATTATATTATATTGTATTGTATTGTATTATATTTTATTATATTATATTATATAGTATTATATTGTATTATATTATATTATATTATATATTATATTATATTATTGTGATATTATTGTGATATGATATGATATTATATTATATTATATTGTATTATATTGTATTATATTATATTGTATTACATATTATATTATATTGTATTGTATTGTATTATCTTGTATTATATTATATTATATTATATTATTGTGATATGATATGATATGATATTATATTATATTATATTATATTATATTATTGTGATATGATATGATAATATATTGGAACTGTTGGAGTTGAGTGGAAGTTAATGGCAGTGAGGCGGAAGTGTAAGTGTGTGTGTAACCGCGGTATGAAAATGGCGAGTTAAGGGAAGCCACCGCTACTCATAGGGTAAGAAGCTACACACACACACACATGTTTTAGAATACATAAGAAGAGTTTTAAGACAGTTGTAAGTGTGACACAGACCACAGTGTGTGTATATGTGTGTGTTGTGTATAAGTGTATAAGTGTGTGTGTGTGTGTTGTCGCGCGCTTCCTCACTTCCTGATTATTATTCAGTGTTAAACTCCTCAGTGTGTTTATTATCAAAGCCGTCATTAACATTAACACCGACAGAAACACTCCGTAGTGTGTGTGTGTGTATGTGTGTGAATATGTGTGTATGTGTGTTTGTGTGTGTGTGTATATGATGTGTGTATGTGTGTGTGAATATGTGTGTATGAATATGTGTGTGTGTGTTTGTGTGTCTGTGTGTGTGTGTGTGTGTGTATCTGTGTGTCTGTGTGTGTGCGCGGGCGCGCGCGCGTGCCGTGAACTGGATGTTGATGATTATTTTAATCTACAGTCGCCTCCATAACTATTGGAACAGCAAGGCCATTTCTGCCTCTTTCTTTTTGCTGAAGACTGAAGGGTTTGAGATTAAAAGAACAATGCACTTTTTTTTTTTTATCAGAACACCCAATTTGTACGGGAGCAAAAATATTGGAACACGTGACTGACACGTGTTTCTTGTTACCCAGGTGTGTCCTGTTAGATTAAAATCCGAACCTCTCGTCTCATCTCCATCTTTTGACCTCAAACCCAAATATCCTTGGTGTAGCGCACACGCTAATGAACTGTCCTTGCCGTTCCAGTAGTTTTGGAGGGACTGTAATTGTTATTTGTTAATTATGTACACACTGTAGGTGTTATTTGCGTGTGTTCAGGAGGATCATGGGAAACGCCAGCAGTGAGAGAAGTGTACAAGGTGAGAAAAGCCAGAGGAGCCGCGGCGGTAAAGACGCTAAAATCCTCCTGACTGATGATTCGGACCTGTTCCAGGATGATGCCAAGGTGACCGATGAAATGACACGTCACGTGTTCTAAAAGATATGCATATAGACATCTATTTATACACAGATAAATCTCTCTCCCTCTCTCTCTCTCTCTCTCTCTCTCTCTCTCTCTCTGTGCCGTGTTCAGGAGTTCCTGGCGTGGCAGAAGGATGCTCAGGCGGAGAGAAAGTGTCCAGTCGATCACCCCACAGTGTTTCAGTGGTCCGGTCCGGCGAAAGACGTTTATCTGTCCGGTTCCTTTAATAACTGGGCCACAAAAATCCCTCTGTCCAAGAGGTAAGACACGCCCACTCATCTCACCTCACTGTCCACCATACAAGTCTCCGTGAACAAGCCGTTACTATAGAAACGAAACAAGCTAGCTGGGTACCAAAGCACATAATTATCACGCTATATAATATTAAAATACTTTAATAATATGTCTGTAAATTTGATGTAGCGTAGCACTACTGCACGTATTACAGAACAGTTAGTGTTACCGGCTGGTCAGCGTGCTAGCTAGCTATCAAAAAAGGGCTAATATTTAGAAATAGATATCCACATGCTAGCTTGGTAGCAAAATAGCTATAAAATGGCTAACAGTCAACAAAGTGTGTAAACCTGAGGATTATTACCAGAATATCCACTTTGCTGTTAGTAAAGTCCACTAGGGGTCGCTGTGAGTGTGAATTTTGAATATTTAATTTAGACATTTTAAATGATTAAAAGTTCACACATTTTATATTTCATTAATCAAATTTGTGCCCGTTATTAAAAAGGTGGGAGGGGTGTTTATTTCCTGGCTGCTGATTGGCTGAAACGAGAACAATTGAATTTTAATTCAATTTAACAATCTTGAACAGGATTGTTTTCATTTGAATATATTTTATTTGTAATATTTTAATAGCATTATTTTAAAATCCAGGTTTAAAGACTTGTGTACAATTCAGATTATTTACTACAAATTCATTATGATTTCATTCAAAAATGAGTACAAATATTTTTCAAAGCATTGAAGTTCTAATGTGTAAAATTTCCATTTAGTGGGAGAACACAAGTGCACTCAAGCTAGGGGAAGAGGATAAGGGTATAGTAAATCGTGTTCTCCGACCGTGTTCTGTTAAGATCATTCGTAAATGATTTTCTCTCCCTGTTTCTCTCCTCTAGTCACAATAATTTCACGGGAATCGTCGACCTTCCTGAAGGAGAGCATCAGTATAAGTTTTACGTAGATGGACACTGGACTTTAGATCCTAAGAAGGTAAATACCGTTCAAAAATGCCAAAAGGACAATAAATCAGTAAACAAACATGTTATTTTTGTAATAAAATGTTTTTTTTCCCAAGAAAAAATCATTCTAGCTAGAACTATAACTGTTTACCGCATGAGTCGACGCAGCTAACTTTATATTTTAGCATTACACAATAACATACTCTGTATGTCCCAAAACTATTGGAACACAAGGCCAATTCATTGGTGTGTGCTCTATACCGAAGACATCTAGTTTTGAGATTATGAGATGGAGATAAGACGAGAGTTTAGGATTTCAGTTTTTATTTCCTGGTGTTTACATCTAGACGTGTTAAACAACATAAAACACACAACCTTCTGTATCAGACCACACAATTTCAGGTGAGCAAAAGTATAGGAACAGATCAGTCTTGAAGTAAATGAAAGTAAATAAGACCTAATATTTGGTCGCATTTCCTTCTTACTCGCAGTAACTGCATCACTCCTGCGCCTCACTGACACCACACTGCTGGTTTCTTCTTCTGTGAAGCTTCTCCAGGTTTCTCCTGCAGCTTCTGTCAGTAGTTGTTTGTTTCGGGGGGGGTTTCTCCCTTCAGTCTCCTCTTCAGGAGGTGAGGTGCTGATCAGTTGGGTGAAGGTCTGGTGATTGACGTGTCCAGTCTAACACCTTCCACTTTCCCCCTGATGAAGTCCTGTGTCGAGGTGGAAGTGTGTTTTGGATCGTTGTCTTGCTGCATGATGAAGTTCCTCCTGATTCATTCGGATACATTTCTCTGTGAACTGGTAGACACAATGTTCCTGTAAACCTCTGAATTCATTCTGCTGCTCCATCATGAGTTCATCATCAATAAAGATCAGTGAGAATGTTCCAGAAGCAGCCATGCAAGCCCAAGCCATGACACTACCTCCACCATGTTTCACAGATCAGCTTGTATGTTCTGGATCATGAGCAGATCCTTTCTTTCTCCACACTTTGGTCTTTCCATCACTTTGGAAGAGGTTCATCTTCATTCCAGAACTTTTGTGGATCATCTCTGTGTTTCTTTGTGAATTCCAGTCTGGATTTCTGACTCTTACTGCTGATGAGAGGTTTACAGCTCGTGGTACGGCCTCGATATTTCTGCTCTCGAAGTCTTCTTAGAACGGTGGATTGTGAGACCTTCACCCTGCCCTCTGGAGGTTGTTGATGTCACTGACTGATGTTTTTGTGTTTTTCTTCACAGCTCTCACGATGTTTGTGTCATCAACTGCTGTTGTTTTCCTTGGTCGACCCGTTTGGTGTCTGTTACTCAGTACATCAGTTTCTTTCTTTTTCAGGACATTCCAATTCATTGTATTGGCTATACCCAATGTTTGTGCGATGCCTCTCATTGATTTTCCCTCTTATTTCAGCTTCAATATGGCTTGTTTTACTCCCACAGACATCTCTCTGATCTTCATGTTGGTTTATCCTTTTTAACAACAAATGCAGTCTTCACAGGTGAAACTGAAGGCTAAAACCAAGAGGAGATGTTCCGAGCTATTTATTGTTTAAACAGTCAGTCTAACAGGACACACCTGGGTAACCAGAAACCCCTGTCAGTCACATGTTCCAATATTTTTGCTCGCCTACAAATTGGGTGGTCTGAAACAAAATGTGCTGTGTTCTATGTCGTTTAACATTCCTACACATAAATATCAGGAAATAAAATCTGAAATTTTTAACTCTTTTCTCATATTCATCTTTTGATCTCAGACCTAAATGTCTTCAGTCTTCAGCGAAAACAAAATGAATCGGCCTTGCCGTTCCAATAGTTTTGGAGGAGACTGTTAGCATTGCAAGTTGTTTTTTGGGGTTTTTTTTACATTAAATCTGAATAAGTTCTGTATAGTTTTTGTATTTATTATTGCTTTTCCTCAGCCTGTCATCACCACTAAATCCGGCATAGTCAACAACGTGGTTCTGATACGCAAGACGGACTTCGAGGTTTTCGACGCACTGAAAACCGACTCGGAGATCTGCGCCGACATGTCCGGTGGGTTGTTTTTACCTCTTTAGGAAATACCCGTAAACTTTTTGAAGACGTTAGTCAGAACGTTATGGCTTTTTATCGGTACTGTTTACGTTTGTTAGATGTTAAAGACTTTAAAAATCTCTCTGTTTGCTGTTCAGACGTCTCCAGCTCTCCTCCCGGACCGTACCATCAGGACCCGTACTTGATTACAGCAGAGGAGCGACTGCGCTCTCCCCCCATCCTGCCTCCTCACCTGCTGCAGGTTCTGCTCAATAAAGACACCGGCATCTCAGTGAGTCACCAAACCACACCATAAGAACACCACGTAGCAGAATCTCTGATAGCATGTAGGTTATAACGTGTGTGTGTGTGCAGTGTGATCCCGCTCTACTTCCTGAACCCAACCATGTGATGCTCAACCACCTGTACGCGCTCTCTATCAAGGTATGCTAATCACAACCGCAGTCTGTATGCTTAATTAGCGCGCTAATAAGCTGTGTCTTCTCTTACTGTACATTTATTCACTGAGACTTGAGCACATTAGCACACATATTAGCATGTGTTTTAGCTTAACCAACAGTCTAGCATTGTAATTAGCTGCTTTTTTTTTTTTTTAAAACTTGCTATACAAATACAGCATATATTTAACACACAGATTAGCATGCTAATTTCTTGTTTCTTAACTTGCTTTTCTTTCATTCACTGATATTTTAAACAGGCTAGCATGTGTTTCAGTTTAAGACACTGACAAGCATGCTAGCTAGCTAGCTATGCTTTCATTCACTTTAATCCACTTTAGGTAGATTAGCACTTGTTTTATATTGTAGTTAGCTGTATTTTAAATCACTGTATTTTTTATTCACTGTGATTTTTAGACAGGTTAGCATATGTTTAACCTTAACATACAGACTAGCAATATAATTAGCTGTCTTAACTCACTGTACTTCCATTCACTGCCGTATTAAACAAATTAGCATGCACTTTAAGTTAACAGAAACACACTGACTAGCGTGTTTTATTTTACTGACCTTTAATTTCCAGAGGTTTTAGATGGGTTAGCATGTGTGTTCCTTTGACGCACAGACTAGAACGCTAAAATGTTAACTGTCCAACACACATTAACGGTCACACTTGGCTGTGATTTGAGAACGTCTTCGCCACACGGCTAATTAGCAGTTAGAGTATGCGGTCAACGAGCTACGTTGGTCAGCGATGATGCTAACTGCCTGTGGTTGGTTTCCTCAGGATGGCGTGATGGTCCTCAGCGGCACTCATCGCTACAAGAAGAAATATGTCACTACACTGCTCTACAAACCCATATGAGCTTCATCATATGTGGCTACGTCTCAAACTGTGTTTTCAACACTATTCACACACACACACACACACACACACACACACACACACACACACACACGAGGAGGAAACCAAAATTCAGACATGAAGCAGCTGTAGCTACCACAGTCCATAACTGTGTTTTATAAGCTACATTCCAGTAAAGTATTAGCTTGATTAGCATTTTAAAGCCTGTGTGAGTGTTTATATTGAAGATTCATTCTCCAGCACTGATTTATTTACTTTACTGAATTTTGATGTTATGAAATATTTTTTATAACGTTCGTTAGCATACAGTCCAGTCTAAAGGTGAAATTTCATACTGAACGAGTGATGTTTCCTGTTCAGTAAATAAATAAATTGTTGGATAAAACCTTCTGAAACTGTTACTGAATATGGTATTCATTTAAACAAGACACATGATAAGCATAAGAGGGCGTGTCCCAAACCACACGCCATCATTCACCAACATCAACACAAAAGGACACAGCCATCAGAGTTTGCTTTATTCTTTATTCATTATGTGCACTTGGTGTTTAGCTGATGGAGTCGGTGTGGTGTTTAGTTGGTGGAGTCAGTGTGGTGTTTAGTTGATGGAGTCGGTGTGGTGTTTAGTTGGTGGAGTCGGTGTGGTGTTTAGTTGATGGAGTCGGTGTGGTGTTTAGTTGATGGAGTCAGTGTGGTGTTTAGTTGGTGGAGTCGGTGTGGTGTTTAGTTGATGGAGTCGGTGTGGTGTTTAGTTGATGGAGTCAGTGTGGTGTTTAGTTGGTGGAGTCGGTGTGGTGTTTAGTTGATGGAGTCAGTGTGGTGTTTAGTTGGTGGAGTCAGTGTGGTGTTTAGTTGATGGAGTCGGTGTGGTGTTTAGTTGGTGGAGTCAGTGTGGTGTTTAGTTGGTGGAGTCAGTGTGGTGTTTAGTTGATGGAGTCGGTGTGGTGTTTAGTTGGTGGAGTCAGTGTGGTGTTTAGTTGGTGGAGTCAGTGTGGTGTTTAGTTGGTGGAGTCGGTGTGGTGTTTAGTTGATGGAGTCGGTGTGGTGTTTAGTCTCCAGGTTCAGTGCCTCTCAGTTCTTGCACACTTCGCTCGGAAGGTTTTTGTAGTCGGGGTTGTAAGTGTGATGATGCTGGGCGAAGCAGTTTGCAGCGACTCGGTCACACTCACACACTGCAGCCTGGCATTTATCATTGGAGGCTTCAGACACACACACACACACAAACAATTGGGTCCAAAAATCTGAATGGACTAGTAAGACAAATATTGTGTGTGTGTGTGTGTGTGTGTGTGTGTGTGTGTGTGTGTGTGTGTTTACCTGAGCAGGTGATGGTTTTGTCAGAGCAGTTGAAGTTGTACACTTTGACATACGGCAGGTCGACTAAACCGGGACATTCTGGAAGTTTCCTAGAGTTCTCATAACACTTATCATGCACCAGACAGCATCTACACAAACACCACAATACAAAACAAAAACAACACAACTCACCTAGCCATTTAGCTAACCGCTAAACTAGTTCGCATTTATTAAATAAGTGTGAATACACTCCTGTTTTACATCGTCTTTACATCTTTATCCAAACCTGTCGGAGTATAACGTTACCATAACAACCATAACAACCACCACTGCCGTTTTGTTCGTCTCCAGCATTAGCTAGCTCGCTGGCTTGTGCATAAAAAGTTTATTGTATTCTACCTCTAATAATTTGCATATCAAACTCTGTTGAACCTGTTTAGTGACATCACCAGCTGAACTGATCCTGGAGATAATCTCTGAAACCCTGAAGAGTTTTGTGATGTAGTGACCGAACCGACCCAACAGAATAATCATCAGAATCAGCCATGTGAGAGAACACAGCTGAATAGCTGACTTAGCTGCTGCTAGCAATGAATAAAATGGTGGTTGTTATAGTGGTTGTTATGGTAACACTGGGGACGTTTTATACGTACTGATCGAGTTGGTCTTTGGGCGAGCCAGATCCAGAAAACCCGCAGTAACAGCCGTACTCGTTGTAAATGAAAGGATTCACGTTCGGCTGCGCACAGGTGATCATTTTGCCAAACTGCCACAGAGCGCGAGGTGGAGACTCGCCACACACCACACACACTGCGGGGAAACATCACAACATCAGTAACATCAGTAATATCAGTGTCACATCAGTGTTACATTACAACAAATTCCAAAAAAGTTGGGACGCTGTGTAAAATGTCAATAAAAACAGAACGCAATGATTTGCAAATCTCATAAACGCGTACGTTATTCACAATAGAACAGAGAAAACATATCAAATGTTTAAACTGAGGAAACGTACCGCTTTAAGGGAAAAAAATAAGGGAGTTTTGAATTCGATGGCCACAACACATCTGAAAAAAGTTGGGAGGGGGGAACAGGAGGCTGGAGAAGTAAGTTACCACCCGGAAGATTATTTTCCTATAACAGCACATTTACAATAACGTGATGAAGTGATTTATTCCTTCTATAGCGCAGCAACTATCAAATATTACTGTGTTATTTATTAATGAACGACACATCATACTTTTGAGCCTTTTTTAGTTGCGTTGAATTACAGATGAATTTATCACCTGTTCGGTGGTGTAATGAGGACGTGATCAAGAGAAACCGTCTCCTCAGACGTCACGGACTCACCTGTGGTCAAGAGCAGAATCCAGGACAGACGCATGATTCAGAAAGAGTGAGAAAATTTCTGCTGCAAAGCCTTGAAAAGAGCGAGGGATGAGGAGGAGGAGTGAGAAAAGGCCAGATGAGGTGACGGAAAAATCTGATATGCCAAAAAAAAACTACTGGCCCAAGGACATTTTTGGTATTTTTGGCAGACGCCCTTATCAGGAGTGACTTATTATTTATACATCTGAGCTGCTGAGGGTTAAGGGCCTTGTGTAAGGGCCTTAGGGGCAGCTCTGTGGTGCTGGGACATGACCTCACGACCTTTACATCAGAAGTCCAATATCACCACTGAGGACTGGGCAATTAAAAAGACATGTATCACCTGGTTACCCGTGTATTATAAATATGTTTTTATTCATTTTAAAGAGAAATTAAACAGAAAAGATCCTAAAATCACCACTTTGTTTCCTCAGTTTCACACTGTTACTCCCAGCTCAAAACTAAACTCAATAAAAATCTTTATAATATAAATAGGATTTGTAATATAGGAATTATGATATAAATAGGATTGATTGCGTATTACGGCACCTAGAGACCAATAAAACATATAATTACCCCAAAATCAGAAGATAAGAACTTTATTAGGTCGTATTTGGTTGTATATTATTAAGCCTAGTTCATATTAGCTCACATTTTCTTCACCATTCCTTACTTTATTTCTTACAAACAAACAATAAATGCAGCACGATGTAAACTTTAAAATGTTTAATTTAGTATTCCGTGAATTTTGTGATTAAAATGATAAAATCCTTTAATTATCTCTCTACTGGATTTTCTCCTCAGAGGATCATCTGTCATTTTTAATCCCCGCTTTTAAATATGATTCAGTCTGAATGTTAAGTTTATTATTATTATTATTTTAATAAATCGAACAAATCTAGGCCATGGTGCTGGAGAGAAAAGATCTCCGATAGAGTAATGTAGGATTCAGGATGAACGATGTGAGGAAGAGTGGAGAGTTTGGAGTTGGTGTCAGACTCTGTGGAGGGTGTGTAGTGTAGTGTAGAATTAGTTTTCTGATCTTCTTGAACAGGATGTGACGGTGTAAACAAGGATGGAGGTGATGTCGTCCTCTCGGCAAACATCCGACGTGGACCTGCAACGTGCCAGCTAACTTACTAATGCTCAGACCAGTCCAAAGACATGCACGGTAGGCTGATGGGCGTGTCCAAGGTGTCTGTAGTGTATG
Source organism: Ictalurus furcatus (assembly GCF_023375685.1). NCBI lineage: Eukaryota > Metazoa > Chordata > Actinopteri > Siluriformes > Ictaluridae > Ictalurus > Ictalurus furcatus. The sequence goes on along the minus strand of NC_071259.1, from coordinate 195,264 downwards.
AATGTGTGTGTGTGTGTGTGTGTGTGTGTGATTGTGCGCTCCGATGGATTGGCACCCCGTCCAGTGTGTACCCCGCATTGTACCCCATGACCCCTGGGATAGGCTCCAGGTTCCCCACGACCCTGTAGGATAAGCGGTATAGAAGATGGATGGATGGATGGATGGATGGATGGAGGAATGGATAGATGGATGGATGGAGGAATGGATAGATGGATGGATAGATGGATGGATGGATGGAGGAATGGATAGATGGATGGATAGATGGATGGATGGATGGATGGAGGAATGGATGGAGGAATGGATAGATGGATGGATAGATGGATGGTATAGAGTACAGTTTAGAGTATGATAATGACACCAGCCTCAGAAACACTGCTGACTCTCGGGAGATTTCTGTGAGTGATTGTAGTAAACAATTGTTACTGTAGAAAAGAGAAACTCCTTGTCAGCTTTGAACATGAACTTTCCAAACGCGTGAGTAAAGATTGAGACGAGACGTTATGAAGCTGAACGCATTTCAGTTTATTATTATTTATGCGAACACTGCTAAGCTACAAAACAGAATTATGCTAGAAATAAGCAGCAGTAATGAGGAAGATTGCATTTTTTATTTTTGTTGCAGTGTGTGCTCACTTTTGAGAACGATAAACTCAGTATCGGTGTGTGTGTGTGTGTGTGTGTGTGTGCTATACAGGTCTCTCACATATATATTTATAACGTAATGTACAGTCAGCATCGTTCCACAGCCTGTATGGTGTTATCATGTGAGGGTTATGCTTTGAGTGAATTTGCCCGCAGTCTTCTCCGTTCACACGGGCATCCCAGTCATCCGGCTGTCCTTCATCCCAGAGACTACAAACACACACACACACACACACACACACACACACACACACACACATACACTTTTACACTTTTACTCACTTTACTCTGCCATTGTCCACCACTGTTTTCATTTACCTTGTTACATCACAGTATCGTCTCAACCATCCGAGCCTAAATATGTGTTTGTTTTTGTCTAATAAGTGCTTGTACTGTCAATGTCTGAATCTGAGCCTCATCACAACAAACACACACACACCCACACACACACACACACACACACACACACACACACACACACACACACACAGACGACCATCTATCAGTGTTTATGTTTAGTTTGAGATTTGACCGTATGGATAAGGGGTCAGGATTTGAGGTTATGTTTGAATGCTTACTGCTCAGTGGAATTAAAGTCTGTTCCATCGACCCAGCTCCAGGTCCCCTCACCATCTCTCTCAATCAGACCTATCCAATAACTCAGATGTTCTTCAGTCACCTGAGATATGTACTCCTGAAGAAAGAGAGAGAGAGAGTGAGATTCCTATTATTATTATTATTATTATTATTATTATTATTATTATGTGACGTTGTTATTCTGCATTTCCTCATCAGTGCACCACATTAGTAGTAGGAGTTAGGGGTCAGTGTTTAGGCTTTACCATCTCCTTACGGTCGTTCACCACCATCAGGTGAGCTCTTCGTTGGACGCAGTTCTTCTCTGCATCGTGCCAGATCAACCTCTGGACAGACACGTAATAACACTTATTGCTGTAAAAGACCCAGTCATTCTCACAGGAACCTGCACAAACACATTTTATATGAGTGTACAGACAACAGAGGTGACGCGATCGAGAGATAGATTGAGTGAACCATTGGCACAGCCTCACCTCTCAACGGTAGTGGCACTGCAGGTTCATGAGACGAACTAGAATCTGCAAGAGAGATCAGTATGATTATAGATACATAAACAATGACCTGTAAACAAACAGATGGTGAGTGAAAATCGCCAACCTCGCCTTAACACGTGCTGTTCATGTCATGTAAAGCTAATACGGTTGGACAGGCCACGCCCACTAGTGACATCAGTAGCAGCTGCTACACACCCACAAGAGATAAACTACAAGCTATCCAGTATTGTCCAGTAAAAATATTGTGAGAGAAAATTATCATATACATAGGCTTGCGTATTAATAATCCAGAGGGAGGGGCATACTCTCTCTCTCCTCTGTCAATCACAGCAACACTAGCCAATCACGGCGTCCCGTTTGGAAGCTGTCGTGTGATAGAGGAGAGCTGCCTGATGGATGGGAATTAGCCATGACTACACCGGGGAGAAAATCGGGGGAAAATACATTTTAAAAAGTATTAAGAAGGAACGTGTGATGATCTTGTTCACCCGTCTGAGCAGCTTTCATCGCAGTGACTGTCTGCAGCGAGGAGGAAATGTCCGACACCTGCTGGCTCACCTGAGTGACTTTTATAAACACATACAGAAATAACTGTAATCATACTGCATATGACTTTAGATAAAGGCATACATCATCTTCTGCTTTGGCCTCAACAACACCACAGCAAGAAAAGTACTTCTGCTGCGTCCAAATCTTATACATTTAAAATATATATATATATATATATATATATATATATATATATATATATATATATATATATGTGTGTGTGTGTGTTTGTTTAACTAGTAAGATAACTTTGAATTTATTAGAGTTTTTAAGAGTGAAATTCTGCGTGATGTACTTTTAATTCCCACTGAGAGAGTCAGCAGGAGCAGGAAGACCGTGAGCATGCCAAACATGATGTAAATCCGACGGTTCTGTTGGTCTGAAACAGAAAAACACCCCAGATAATTATTAAATGACCGTATATAAAGGCCAGTCCTGATTTCTGTAAATCTACAGAGAGAGATTAGATTTGAAATGATCACAAATCAATAATATAGAGACGTCACTATTCCTGAATCATAAACTTGAATTATAAAACAACCCGTGAGCTACAATTTTAATAAACCAGCTACGTCAGAAACGATCGTTATGGTAAACAAACTAGCACGAAGTATGTGATTTATACAGTATAAAATGTGCTTAGCATGAAATACAGGGTTTAAAGCATAACATGCTTAGCATAAAATCATTTTTATTAGCATAACATGTATTTAGCATAAAACACTAGGTTTAATTAGCGTAATATATACTTAGCATAGAAGCACAGAACAATGCGTTTAATTAGCGCGATATGTGTTTGGGGGAAATACAAGTTTTTAATTAGCATTTATGTGCTTTGCTTAAGATACCGGTTATAGGTCGCATAAAATTTGCGTAGCATTAAATGTTGGTGTTAATTACATAAGCAGCTAAATCTAACCAGCTTTGTAAACACAGTACTGCGCTGTTAGCTAGCTGCCTCTCATTGATTATTAGCTGACAGTAAAGTTACAAAAAAGTACCAGTTAAATTTGCTAGGATTCTAGCTAATTAGCTAGAATTAGGTGTGGTAGCAAGCTAGCCACCATTAGCTAGCTATTAACTATTAGTTAAGCTGTTACTTTATGCTAAGTGTTAAAATTGTGATGACATCATCATGAAAATGCTAGCTCTAGCTTCTAGCTAGCAGGTCTGTCGACTGAATGAAGTCGTGACTCACTCTGTGTGGATGTGGGAGCTTCACGACGATGTCGCTCATCGCTTTCGGACTCTGACGAGGTGAAGCGGTCATACTGCATCGTCTCCATAACTGTACAGCAACAAAAAGGGTGGACGAGTCAGATATTAATATAAATAAATAATAAACACTGTGTGTGTCACGCTGTTGCAGTAAAATAAAGCTGATTATTTTCCCATAATGGCATGTCCCCAAGTGTTTTATTCCTCTCGTATCACAGCAGCTTGCTAACGATTACATTTTTTATCTTTATGAAAAACGGCACGTCATACTTTTTATCCATTTGTTGTTACCTTTAATCTCCATGAAACAAGTTTAACGGTAACTTAAATAGTGAATAAGACACACAAAAAACGCAGCTTGTCAAAAATTGTCAGAAAACTTAAAGTTACAGCTTTACCTCTGACACTGGAGACTCCTTCCATACATGTTACATAAACATCTCCTCATAAAAAACTCCATCATATCAACGCTTACACGCCTTTTTAATACGTTTATTATCAGTGGAGCATCCACTGTACACGTCCCTGTGAACGAGCTGTTGCTATAGAAACGATAACGTATTAGAGCGAGCGCGTTAAAATAAACCTGCGCTACTGTCAGAGCCGCTGTTCTAGAAAACTAATCAACACCTCCTGACCAAACAGGATTCAACAGCGCTGTGATATAATAATTAATAATCAGATAATGTAGGATATTGCTAATATTTACTGCAGATGAGGTGGTTAAAAGATCGTTTTAGTTTTATTTTGCTGATTTGCATAATATTTAAAGATTCAGGGCTGGATTTAGAGAAAGGATTTTGAATAAGTTGGACTTTTATTATTCGCTCTATACATATAGATTATAATATAGACTAAAAACACATTTTAGATTTACTCTCAGCTGTTAACACTGCTGATAATAATAATATTATCACTAATATCATCATCAGAACTTTATTAAGCTCGAGTTAATGTGCTTTTATTTATAATCTTTAAAAACTTTTTTTTTAAATGTAATGTTTTATTATGTTTATTACTATATAAATGAGTTTATCAGCGTGCATTTTTAAAAGAAATTGATTGGTGAAATCCTCACCAGCTCACGGCGGCAGGGGATGGTGTCTCTGAGCTGCTTCAGCTTCTGTAATCACCAGGAACGGACAGAAACAATCTCCAGAAATCACAGCGTGTTTACGATGCGAAGGTCAGTAACTGCACTGAACACAGAGCTTTAATGTGGAGCGCTCAAGCGTGTTGAATATTAACCTGTAGATCAACACAGAACACAGAATTTCTACAATTACAGACACTCCAGATCTTCATCTGACCATCTGTCCTGAAAAACAGCACGTTACTGCATGTCAGGATTCGTTTTAGGAATAAAACCTTAATATGCATGGTGTTAAATATGTGTGTGTGTGTGTGTGTGTGTGTGTGCAGTAAATAATATATTCCTATAGTATAGAGTGCATTTATAGAGAATCTTTTATTTGGATTCCAAAACACTTTGTGCCAAAATACATTAATGATCATTTTTAAGTAAACAAAGTAACAAAAACACCACAAAAAATACAAATGAGACCCTGTTTCTCTGTGAGTCCTGTCTGTCTCTCTGTGTCCTGTCTGTCTCTCTGTGAGTCCTGTCTGTCTCTCTGTGAGTCCTGTCTGTCTCTCTGTGTGTCCTGTCTGTCTCTCTGAGTCCTGTCTGTCTCTCTGTGAGTCCTGTTTGTCTCTCTGTGTGTCCTGTCTGTCTCTGTGTGAGTCCTGTCTGTCTGTCTCTGTGTCCTGTCCGTCTCTCTCTGTGTCCTGTCTGTCTGTCTCTCTCTCTGTGTGTCCTGTCTCTCTCTCTCTGTGTCCTGTCTGTCTCTGTGTGAGTCCTGTCTGTCTCTCTCTGTGTCCTGTCTGTCTCTCTGTGAGTCCTGTCTGTCTCTCTCTCTGTGTCCTGTCTAAAGACCTTTATTTTATTTTATGATATTTTTGTATTTATTTATTTATTTATGTGTGTTTATAATCCATGTTTACTAAAACAAAAACAGATAAAAAAAAGTAAATAAGCATGTAAAAAATTTTTATATAAATACCTACATCAAATAATAAATAATAATACAAAACAAAAATGGATACATTAACAAATAAAAAATGAAATAAAATATATATAAAACATTAGAAAATGCTTTTTTAAATCAGTTACAATATTTAGTATATATATATTATAGTTTCTTGATCTTTTTGCCCGTTAGGATTTTAGACATGACGCTGTATTTTCCTTTCCCACCTGTATTTAGATAAAACCCGCCTTTTTACCCGCTCCGATTGGCTACTACTCAACAATCTTCGCGCGTGCGTAATGTTTTACCCAATCGCTGAGGATGGGGCCCTGCGTCTTGGAGTCTTTTCAGAAAACAGGTAGGTAAAGCACATGTAATAAACCACACCACGCGTTATTAAATCAACTTCCGGTTCCGTTTTCCTGTGTATCAGTGGTAAAGCAAGATGGCGGCGTTTGGACGTTTCTCTCAGACTCTGCTGCGCTCCGTTTCTGCGGTTCAGACACGGCAGCTCTCAGCCGCTGCGGCTCACGGAGAGCAGGGGTGTAAGATTAATAAATGTTTTGGGTTTTCTTTAAAGAAAGATTGCTTTTTAACAAGTAATAAATTAAATTAAATAGTGGCTTAACTCTGGTTTGTAGAAAGTGACCTTGTTGGAGCTAATGCTAATCCTCCTGTTAGCTAACTGTGCTCCTCATTTTGTGTATAATTTGACACAGAACATAATTCTGCTATATTTTCTACATTTTAGAATATAATTCATGTCTTATATAAAAAAAAATTATTAAATAGTTGCGTGCTTAACTTGTTAGGCTGTTAAAAGCGCGTACACACACACATATATATAAATGGACAGCTATAGGATTTGTTTTAATTAATATAATGTTTAAGTTGTGTATTTGCTATATATAACTAACTTTCTCTTGCTCTCATATGTGTATGTTTTTAGATTATTGCTCAGTTGTAGAAAGTGAGCTGAGAGGTGAAACGGTGATTTGTGACACACTGACACTTGCTGATCTTCTCATAATGTGTTTTAGCGAAGACCTGGAAGCTGCTGACCTTCCTGGTGGCTCTGCCTGGAGTCGGAGTGTGTATGCTGAACACGTTCTTGAAGGCTCAGCACCACAGCCACGAACAGCCTGAGTTCATCCCCTACACACACCTCCGCATCCGCAGCAAGGTGATCAATAAATAAATAACTTGCTTTATTTATTTATTTATTGAAATAAGTCACATGACACACGAGCTCTCTCTATAAAAAGTATGGAATGCCACCTGGCTCCGTCATCATCTCCGTTTACACCACAGCGCTGCTGCCAAGTTCTGGATTGTGATTGGTCAGAAGGTGTTGATTGATTTTCTATAACAGCGGCTTGGACAGTAGTGCAGGTTTATATTAATGTGCTTGGTTATGGTTTCTATAGTAACGGCTCCTTCACCGGGGTGTGAATGAAGCTTATTTTACCATTTTAATTGAAGGAGTCTCTGGTTTCAGTAATCCAACTTCTAACTAATCAGGAGCCACACCTGATAAGGAATGAAGGCAGATCACGATTAGAGAAATGAGCTGATGGAGTGGGTAAAGCCAGGAATGAGGCGAGATGATTGAAAGATCATATCACAGTATTTTCTAGACATTTCAATGGGACACGGATATACATCGCCATGTTTACATTTACGATGATAAATTTGCACAGAAGGAGGGTTATTTATTTATTTATTTATTTATTTATTTATTTCAATTTTCAAGATTCAAAAAGTCAGCTCCTTGTTTAAAAAAAAAAGTTGTAAAAAGTTTTCACAATCTCAAAAAAGTGCCCTGTGACATAATTAATCGAGATATCGATATTCTATCATCACCCAGCACTAATCACTACAGTAATATAACTTTAGATGAAATGTTTGTCTTCACTGTTTAAGTTCAGGTTACTTTCCCTAAAGCTGTGCTAGTATACAGTGTATTCCATTTTGCTCTTGGTCATTTATTTCTGCTTTTCTCACTCTGCAGCGTTTCCCATGGGGTGACGGGAACAAGTCCCTCTTCCACAACTCCCACGTCAACGCTCTTCCTGATGGATACGAGAGTCACGAGTAGTGAAGGACGCACGATTTCCCATCAAGCCGGACCAGAGGGCTTCTCATCCCCCCTCTCTTAACTCCTGGACCATGCTCCATTACTTCAGTTTACGTACCGATACGTTTAACCTGTCTCTGACCTCTCGCTCATGAACACAGTCCATCATCTTTGGACCACTGTGTGAGTGTGAATAACATAAGTAAATAAAGATCTAATACTTCAATTATAAAGTGTCGTTTGTGTCCTTTTTAGTTCTTATAAGTTATTTAGAAAGTGTAGAATGCACACACTACCCGATTATGTACTGTTTGTATGGAAATTAATTTACACTACGACATTACTGAGCGAGTTTGTCCCTCTGTGCGTGCCGTAGTCCCAGCTTTTCCCTGCGCGCGTACTACCGTCCTAGATAGTATGCTGAACTAGTGCGCATGCGTAAGCAGTGGACGGGTTTTCATGCACTATTTAGTAAACAAGTACGCAGGGGGTTTCGGACGGAGCCGCTCTCACATGACACTTTCTTGTGACCAACATTCCAGACTTTTAGGAATATTTTTCTCTTTATTTAAAGTGAGGGAGAGACAGAGAGAGCGCGTGAAAGAAATGTCACGTTAGGGGAAAAAATAAAGTTTTTTTTATGTTAAAATCGTGATTTTTAAACGCTCAAGTGAGACAGGAGTAGTGACCTGAGTTTGGATTAAGAGGTGAGTTCAATATCAGCTGATTTCAACAACAGACAGCTTAATAATCACACATTTAATCTGACTTAAATGCCTAAAATGTGTCACGCGCTTAGCATAACTTTAGCTTTATGATAACGGTTCCTTTTTAGCAGAGTTTGCTAACTTCTGAGGGACCAGAAGTTTTTTGAACTATTTTTTTCTAAAATAGTGACATTTCAGTATCTTAAAGATGCTGTACGGTGTCTTAAAGCATATTAAATAGTCTAAAAAGCTCCACGAATTTTGAAAAACTGATTGTTTTTTTAGGAATTGAAATTTAATTCGAACTTCCAAAAGCCGCTTGTGTTTTCCTTTCCCCACCCATATTCAGACAAATCCCGCATTATCCGCTGTGATTGGTTACTAATTCTACGCTTTCTGAGCGTTCTTTTCTACGATTGGTTAGGAATTTCTGAGAATCACAATTTAGCCAATCAGAGAGGAGGAGGCGGGCTTGGCGTAAAGCGGGTAGGAGAAATAACGCATTTCTCTGGATGAATGAAAGGACTCTCATTCTTTACATTAATATATTAAACGAACAGTTATTCTTATATTGTTATAAACATCCAGGTTTTGGACCAAAAGGATTTGGATTTGTTCTATTTAGAAAATTAAGATCAACATATTATTTATTTAAATTACTTACTTATATTCAATTACCTTCATTATTATACCTTCATAATTATGCTAATTATATTCAGCATAAACATCATATAATGTCAATACATAAATAATAAGATATAAATAAATAAATTACATTAAGAAAGTACAAAAAATTAAAGCAGCCAAAAAAACACTGGATAATTACTGAAGACAAACATGTAAACAATACACATCAATAAAGTGCTTTTAGACAAAATAAATGAACACATTACTTTCTGATAATCAGCTTTATAGGTTTTATTTACATTAGATTATTATTATTATTTATTGTTTTGTCTCTGCAGTGTCTCGGTTCGACGCGGGGATGGACGGAGGATGGCGTGTCTCTGATAAAGACCCGGTTTAATCAGAACCAAGTCCCTGAATCATTCAGCAATGATGGCTGAGACACGACACACCGAGAGCTCACTGTGAGAACACACACGTACACACACATACACATATATACACATGCACACACCCACACTCACACACACACAGACTGAAGGACAGATACACAGAGAGATATACTTTCAATGACGGCACTTCGAGCTATATTGTGAGTTTGGATGAAACACATGCACTTTAATAATAATTATATACTTATTGATGAATAATAATAATAGTGTGTGTGTGTGGTGTTTACAGCTGCAGTTGTTTCTTCCTGTACGATCGCTCTAAAGTGCGTGAGGAAGGTGATCTGACCCGCGCCGGCATCTACTACTACTACCCTGAACACGTAAGATCTGTCTGTCTCTCTGTCTGTCTGTCTGTGCATACAACTCACCCATTAAATGTGTGTGCATGTGTGTGTTCCAGACTCCGTTGGATCAGCAGGAGTTAGTGTGTGGTCAGCTGGCAGGTGTGAGTCGCTGTGTGTCAGAGATTTCAGCGTCTCCAGTCCGTCTGCTCCGTCTGCGCAGGAGCAAATACGCCATCCGCATGAGAGACGACTTCCTCTGGGTGTGTGTATGGTGTGTGTGTGGGTATGGTGTGTGGGTGTGTGTGTGAGACCACATCTGTTATATAAGTTAACTAATAAGGTCATTAATGTGGGGCTGATAATAAACCCATCTCTCTCTCTCTCTCTCTCTCTCTCTCTCTCAGGCTCTGAGCTGTGTAAACGATCTCCCGGATGTCAGTATGTGTGATTTTCTGGATCAGATGATTGATCTGTTCTGTTTCTATAACGGCTCGGTGCGTCGCAGCTATCAGGTACAAACACTCATCACTTATCTAATCACCATTGTTAATTACTTTTCGAAGAGCGGAAATAAGCCCCGCCCCGAGCAGTTTAGCCCCGCCCCATTCTCACTGCCCTGTGTCTCTGTGCTCCTGCTCCCTGCTGTAGCTCCACACTCAGGAGGAACTGGCTGTATGCTGGGCTCGTTATCTCTCCCACCTCCAGGGTGGCGCTACTGAGCTCCACCACATCTTCACCTGCCTCACAACCATCGACTACACACATGTACGCAACACACACGATCAGAAATAATAATAATACACTGTACTTATGTTGCAGCTCCTCATCCAGTTTAAATGTAAATAATATAATCAGAAAACAAGAAACAAACAAATCAAAACATAAATAGAAATTTAGAAAAATCTAACAGGTATAAGATTAAACACATTTAGTATTTAGTGTTATTAATACTCTGTATATATGAGTAGATATATTATTTATAACTTAAATAAAGTCTCTCTCGCGCTCTCTCTCTCTCTCTCAGATTGACCCGTTGTTGTTGATGAAGGCTGCTCTGATCCTGCAGGTGTGTCAGCGCTGCCCCCTGGTGTTAGCAGGCTGTATCCTCCACCGTGGCAGGTTCTCACATCAGTTTTATACATTTCTCATGTTCATGTAACAGTCACCTCCCTGTTACACACAACAGCTTCAGTACACAGCACACCGTGTTCTCAGTGTTTCCCTTCTCACTATTCCCTACTTCCTACTCACTATTCCCTACTGACTATTCCTTATTCCCTACTCCCTATTCCCTACTCACTATTCCTTATTCCCTACTGACTGTTCCCTACTGACTATTCCTTATTCCCTTCTCACTACTCCCTACTCACTATTCCCTACTGACTATTCCTTATTCCCTACTGACTATTCCCTACTCACTGTTCCCTACTCACTATTCCCTATTGCCTACTCACTATTCCCTGCTCCTTAGTCCCTATTCCCTACACTGGAGAATTATGCACACTGCACAGTACCCTAACACAGAGTGTATTAGAACAAAGAGATGTTCCTTCTGATCTGCAGGGTTCAGGTTATCTGAAAGTAATTGCCCTCTTATGTCATTTCTATGGTGATATTTCTATGGTGATGCACAATACACCAAAATGCACCACTATGATTACCACCAATCAGCTAAACCACATTTGACTGTTTTTACTGTTTATATTATTTTAAATAGAGTACATGTTAGATGTGTTTATATACATTAAATCAGAATAAAGAGAATCGTGTTTGTGTGCGCGTATGCGTGTGTGCAGAATGGTGAGCACACAGATGTCTCCAGAGCTGACGATGAAGGTGATGGTGCATGAAACAGAGACGTACGGCCTACAGGTAAACTCCGCCTCTGCTAAAACTTGTACAGCTACTTAATAAGTGTTCTGTTTCATTTGTTTTTTGTCTACTTCCCCTTGTTCACTTCCCCTTGGTTGATTGTCTGTGGGTTTTATACATTTGTACATGACTTGTGACGTTAATACACTAGCTAATAATTAATTAGCATACTACTTAATGTAGCTAGCTAATTAACATAATTGTAATACCAGGTTAAACTACTGTTCAATAAGCCCCACCTCCCGTTTCAGGAACAGAAAAAGCCAACCAGTGGGAGGAGCTCTTTTCTGGCTACACCCAATTGTACGACCACAACATCAGTGTATCTGACGCAGTCTGAGCTGCACACACTACGCCGCCCTCTAGTGGACAACTCCGCATCCTGCAGGTACCAAGACGTTCCAATCGCATTGTTTTATTTGTTATTAAATATTGAAAGTTTATGATATTTAATTTAACCTCAGATCCGAATCTCCCAAGCGACCATTGAAGCCCCGCCTCCTTTCTCGCACTCTTTCCGACACTCCAATCACTGACCCATCGTCCAGTCAGATGCTGGCGTCCTCCCCTGACTCCTCCCTCTCTGATGATGCGAGCTTCAGCTTGTGTCCCTCATTAGCGAGCACGCCGTTTCGCTCCAGTGTAGCGAGCCAGTCAGAAGGAGTAGACGCTGCCGAGTCACATGACCACGACCTGGCCAATGAGATGCTTGTGTTTGAGGGTTCAGCAGCATCAGGTAAAGGTGAGGACGGTGAGCAGGAGCAGGTCGATGATGTCAGCGCCGGGTATCGGAACCACAGCAGCAGCGAGGACGAGAATCTCCTAGCTCTCAGAGACGACGAAGAGAAGGAGGAGGAAGGGGCAGGGCAAGCGACCGACATCAGAGAGGAGCGTGTGAGGGTGTGTGAGGAGCGTGACGTGGTTCTCGAGCCCATGCTGCTGTACGAGCACCGGGTCAGAGGGCTTGTACTTGTACTGCTGGTGGAACCTGGCTTCGAGACACACCCTAACGCCAAACAGGAAGTGGTGAGCTGTGTGTGTGTGTGTGTGTGTGTGTGTGTGTGTGTGTGTGTGTGTGTGAGAATAATAATGTACAGTATTACCATGGCTACATCCCAAACCACTATATTACCCCACTATATTATATAATACACCACCTGAGGTACCTGAAGCATCCAGAACAAAGGTTTCCCAGTTACCATGACAACCAGACACATACAACCACTTTATAGTATGCATATTACTTAATTCAGTAGTGTGCGGTTTGGTGCACAGCCCATGAGTCTGTGTGGCCAACTGATACTCTTTTGATCTGTGTCTCTCTGTGTGTGTGTGTGTGTGTGTGTGTGCAGTACCACAGTAGTCTGGCATCCCTGAACGGACTCGAGGCTCACCTGAGGACGATTACACCTGCGTCTGAGATTCCTGCGGCGCCGTACACTTTCGCCCACTATGACCACATCCAGAACACACTCACCAGTGAGTCTCTCTCTCTCTCTCACACACACACACACACACACACACATGTACATGCAAAAGTTGAACAAAACATCCAATAGGAGCTATCTGCTTTTGATTATGATGAAGGAGAAGCTAAACTTGTGTGTGTGTGTGTGTGTGTGTGTGTGTGTGTGCGCGTGTGTGTGTTAGCAAACATGTGTGGTCCTTCTACAGGACCTCAGGATCGGCCGTTTGTGAAAGCCACAGCTCTGTTGCACTCGCACTTCTCACACATGGACATGCTACAGGAAGCCATTATCAGGTGTGTGTGTGTGTGTGTGTGTATATGAGTGTGTGTGTGTGTGTTAGCTGTGCTGTGAGTTGAAATGTGTGTGTGTGTGTGTTGCAGGAGCGCCGGCTGTGCTCTCTACGCCACCCGCACTGCTGCTCAGGAGACCTTCTTCGTCCAGCAGGGGGCGCCCGCAAGGAATTCTGGGATACCGAATGGCCAGGACAGCGCCTTCTCTCTGCCGAGTAAAGCTCGCCATCGCTTACTCAAACATGGAGTCAACCTGCTCTGAGCTACAAACACTCACACACACACACACGGATGCCTGTAATCATTAATGACCTTTATACAGAGGTTGAGTGTATTAGCTACATAGTAACTAATAAACTAGCACCCTAGTGTATGTGCACTACGTAGGGTATGACGTAAAGCCTCCTACACACTTCAAGGTGTCTAAATTCACTCCCTACTGTATACCGAGGTTATGAGTTAAATACCTCAATGACTAGCTAACACCTTTTTAGCCCACATTCTTATGATTATTTGATTTTCTTAGTTTGTGGTGTGTGTGTGTGTGTAGTGTGCATTTCCTACTAAAACATACACACTTTCAGAAAAAAACGATTACTTAACCGTACCGTTTGTTGTTGCTGGAATGGTACTTTCAGTACCGTTAGTATCTTTTTCCAACTGTGCATGCAGTTAAAATATTTCCACATTTCCAAGTGAAAGATAGACACTGAAGGTACTAAAGGTAAGCGTAAACACCCCAGCAACAAGGACTAGAAACTGTTTAGTACCCTTATTTTCCTCAGAGTATAAAAGCATATTGTTGTTTTAAAGCTTATTTGTAATGAATGTTAAATAAAGATAAATATTTGTACTATAAAACGTAGTGTTACTGATGAATTCAGGTCAAAAAAATAAATGTTTGTTGTTGTTTGTTGTAATTATTCTCCTTTTCTACCAACATGGGCAAGTTTTTAAGGACACGTCCTGCTTTAAGACAGGTTTAAGGGAGTTTAATATTTTTATCCGCCTGCATTTCTGTTGCGTTGTTCTTATCTGAGTTTATTAGTGGTCATATAAATAACTTGAGTAGCTGGAGTTGTTGTCATGGTGACAAAATAACCCCAGCCCCTCCCCTTGGCCACCCGTAAGATTCATTTCCAGGTTACGGACCAGCAATCCCTCTCGAGGGGAAAAGATCAGACCCCCGAGTCAGTGACCTGTCTGATTCCTGCTGACATGTGCAATGATTTTGACTTGGTCAGGTAATAAAAATAGATAAGAGTAAAGAGTCGACTCACTGACATCCAGTAACATTCAATTCAAGGGTTGACTCTTTCAACTCCCAAATGACTCACTGACATTAACCCCCCCCTCAAACCAGACATTTTGAGCAGTTTCACTGACTGCATCAGAAGTTGTTTAATGAAATTTTACTCTACCTTTTAATAAACACCATAACATTACTGTACCTGAGCCTACAAGAACACACGGCTAAGAGTCAAACACACAACTCGCACAAACAGAACGGCTCAGATGATGGCCACCAAAAAGGTTTGCATGGAAGCATTTAAGAGGTAACTGAAGATAAATGAATGAATAAATAAATAAAATTTAAAAAATCTAGAAGAAAGACAGAAAATTACTCATTTACATATGAATCAACTCTTCACCTAGAAGACCTGCTTCCATGAGATGATACTAACTAATCTAGATATGATTTTAGTTCACTGAAATGCAACACATTTCCTACACGGTGTGTGTAGTGATGTTTGTGGAGGTTAAATGATTCTGCAGGGACCGCTCTTGCCTCGGGCCCCACAGACCCACGGGCCGGCTTGACCTGCTATTGATTGTGCTGGGGGTCAGAAAAAGAAAGTTTTATGCTCTCTCAGCGGGTGTCATTTCGTTTGCAAATGAGTGTTGTGTTGGTGATGGTGCACATGCAGTGTAATTAGGGCTCATTAGGGGGTTGTAAATGGGAATAGGCCGCATTAAGCTGTTCACTGAAGGGCCTCATTATGCAGGAGCATTTAAAGCCTCCACGGGGGTGTGAATGGGCGTAAAGAGCCACACACAAAAAAAATCCTGCATAGGCTGGGGGAAGAACTCAGATTACACTCAGCACATACACTCTTTTGTCACTGTGTTGGATTGTTTAGTTTTTAAACACATTTAGAAGTGATTAAGCTCAGTTGCTGCTAACTTCGTATGGTGAATTTTAGGTCAGATTTGGTTTATTAGCTTCTTAGAGCCTTTCTTTCTTTTTTAAAGGAGCTTAAAAACAGTGACCTATAAAGCACATATTAGGCACTTTCCTGCTCCTGACAGAGTTTTAACTACTGGCTATAGGGCTTGGAGTCAATTCCTAAGAGTTTCTATTCGGAATCGTGAGTCGACTCTGAAGTTTTGGTGTAATTTTACTTTGGGAAATAACGTGTAAAAATGAAAAGCAATAAAACAGCGACAACAACAGATGATAAAGCATCTAAGTAGCTGCGCATTAACCTCTCTAAATCTAAATCTCTAAAGTAAATCACTAAAATGGCGGTTGTTCACGAATCATATGTGAATCATAAATGATAACCGAATCATAAATGATTGCTTAAGTTGAAAAGATCCTTGTCGTTCGTTATAGCACGGATTATTTTACAAGGTCTCGTTAAGAAATACAGAAAGTGATTAAGAATATAATATGTTGTGTGGAATCAATTTGAATAGTTTTCCATACACCTTGACTCGGGAGTCGACTCAGCATTCAAACAGTCCTACTGAAACGTGCTCGAGCCAGCGTTCGAGAACAACCAATCAGAGGGCGCTCGCGACCAGCGCCTTCTATTCTTAGTTTTTTTTTATGTATTTATTTATTTATTTTTAATTCGAAACCTTTTCTAAATGATATATTTACATATAAATATAAACACTATATTTTGATGATTAGTGAAGTTGCTTTCTTTTTCCACAGAAAATCCGCCTCCCTACAGTAACACGTTTTGCTATGCAAATAACCACAATCAAGCCATTAATATGCAAATGAGCTCGTGACGTCGTTTAGAGATTTGTACCTACGTGTTGTCCGTTAAACAGTTGTAGCTGGAGGAGGAGAAGAAGTCTGAGGGAGCGCTTTTGATCATTTTCACGGACTATTGTTGTAAATAATATAAATTTAGGAGTTATCTCCCGTTTTTTGGCCATGACACCACTAATTATAATCGTTCTGGGGAGCTTTTTAGCCGGAGTCACGAGTCGGTCGTTACTCGGACGGATGTCGGAGTCTCCTGAAGCGGGACAGTGCGGCCAGCTCACCGCGCCATGGACCGACACTGAGGTCACCTCACTGTCCGGAGACTGGAGCCACATGTACCGCCTGAAAGTCTTCCCCATGTCTAAGGAGGGACCACATCGCCTGGTTTTCCCGGAGCAGCCGCTGTTCCGCTTCGTTCGGCGGGTGTACAGGTGCTGTCAGATGGGCCACCACTGCGGAGGGGTTAAAGGGCTCCAAGGCCGGGAGACTGCAGGTGAGCTCTTCGGGACAGTTATTAAGAGATTAATCACCTGTTAATTTAATGATATTTTTCCTCTCATTACTTCATAAAATCATCAGAAACCAGAGGGCTTCTATTCAGCCCAGCGAGTAACTGCTCGCACGCCGACACCGATTTCCCGCCTTTATTTCATGCTGTTTTTAAACCATGGAAGTGCACGCGGGACAGATTGTACCATTTCTCCCTCTCAAAGAGGGGGACACTAGCCTTAAGGAACGTTTAGCTCTGTGTATTTTGTCATGGAATGGCACTAAACCTCTCAAAATGTGTATTGTTTAGAAAGTGAACGAGTGTAAATACTCAGAAGGACTTTGTAAGGTGATTTTTAAAAATATATACATGCTTTTTAAAACCTCCCTCTCTGTTTAAAACCTCCCTCTTTTTCTAAATGACTCCGCAGCTCCTTCTTTAGATAAAGCAGTGAGAATTAACATGGCTGATTAAATGAAACTGAATAATGTTTGTGTTTTCAAGGCTCCACAGTGGAGTTTGTGCTGAGCCAGGACGTCTGGTCAGTGCCGATACTGAGAGCCGAGGTTCATCTTCACATCTCCAACCCACACCAGCTGAACGTCCAGCCTCTGCTGCCCTGGCTCGAGAAACGCCACCTTCCTACGAGGTGAGACAGATCACAAAGCGCAGACTGATAAACTTATACTTTAGTAAAATTATACAGTATCTAGAATATTCTCTCTCTCTTTCGGTAGGTACAGTGTGTGGTGGAAGGACAGCGTGCTGGAGGTCAGGGTGGATCTGCTCTTCCTCTTCCAGGCTCTTCAGGCTGTCAGAGGGAAGCGTGGAGGCTCCAGCGTGATGGAGATCCGGCGTGTCGGAGATCTTCACTCACTCCGGGCTTCGGAAACGAGACCCACTGAGGCGCAGGGTGGGAACGGGAGGGCGGAGCGCCCCCCGCAGGTTCCTGTCGAGCTGGGCCTGGCCTTACACTGCAGCACCGTGGAGCTGAATAAACCTCTGCCGTGCGAGAGCCACGGGGTACGGCTGCTTCACACACCCTTCATCACGCTGTCTTATGGATAACACACACTCACACACACTGCTCTTGATGTGTTTGTCAAAAGTGCTGTCTACTGGGACACTGTAAATATTCCAAATACGCACTT
>NC_071259.1:162311-172311 GCF_023375685.1 Ictalurus furcatus | reverse complement strand
CTCTTCTTACCCGCTCTGTCCTTTGTCCTGCTCATGTGCCCCTCTGTTCTCCATCAGTGTATGTGTGTGTGTGTGTGAGTGTGTGTGTGTGTGTGTGTGTGTGTGTGTGTGAGTGAGTGAGTAAATGTGCGTGAGAGAGTGTGTGTCTCGGCTCTCTCTCAGTGATGGAGGGATATAAAGGAGAGGTTCCACCTTTTCTAGTTACTAATTACCCACAGACTTCATTATTCTCTTTAATAAATGAGCTACACACACTGGTTAAAATTAACAGAGCGTGTGTGTGTGTGTGTGTGTGTGTGTGTGTGTGTGTGTGCGCGTTACTCTGAGTGATACCGTGTGGTTGTGCTAATAAAGTTTTTGTTAAGTGTTTGTGATCATCCGTACACACGCGCTTCACAGATAAAAATGCGCAGAAGAGGCATTTCTCTGTGTGTGTGTGTGTGTGTGTGTGTGTGTGTGTGTGTGTGTGTGTGAGTTGTGCAGTGTTAACAGATGTTATGAGCAGTGTAGCTGGACTCTGACCCCTCTGTCCTTCCCTTATCTCACACTGTCAACATTGCCTACGTGGTGTGTTCTGTTTATTTAACGACTCCGCCGCATTAGCAAGGACATTTTGATGTCCATCTGGAACAGACTCGCGTCTGATCTGAGTAAGAACACTGTGTTGTAGGACAACACACACCATGTCATGGCACCGTGTGAACAGAACACTCTATCATGTCTAACAGAGTAGCATCCTCGCTGGACTTTCGCACCAGTATGCACCGATGAATGAAAACTAGCAAGCCAACATCATGCCTAATAACTGTTGGTTAGCATTAGCACTCCTTCTTCTTCTTATTCTTCTGCTTTCCTAAAATTAGTCATGTAGACCAAAGCATAAAATGTAGGCACACAAAACTTGGTCAACTTGTTACTTTTTGAAGAAACATGTACAGTACAGAACATCTTCAGCTCTGGGATGTTGGTGGGTTTCCTCACATGAACTGCTTCAAGTTCTTCCACAACATTTCTACTGGATTAAGGTCAGGACTTTGACTTTTATTCTTCTTTAACCGTTCTTTGGTAGAACGACTCGTGTGTTCAGGGTCGTTGTCTTGCTGCATGACCCACTTTCTCTTCAGATTCAGTTCATGGACAGATGTCCTGATATTTTCCTTTAGAGTTCGCTGCTATCATTCAGAATTCATTGTTCCATCAGTGATGGCGAGTCGTCCTGGTCCAGATGCAGCAAAACAGCCTCAAACCCTGACACTACCACCACCATGTTTCACAGATGGGATCAGGTTCTTCTGCTGGAATGCAGTGTTTTCCTTTCTCCAAACATAACACTTCTCATTTAAACCAAAAAGTTCTATTTTGGACTCATCCGTCCACAAAACATTTTTCCCAATAGACTTCTGTCGTGTCCACGTGATCTTTATCAAACTGCAGAAGAGCAGCGATGTTCTTTTTGGAGAGCGGAGGCTTTCTCCTTGCAGTCCTGCCATGCACACCATTGTTGTTCAGTGTTCTCCTGATGGTGGACTCATGAACATTAACATTAGCCAATGTGAGAGAGGACTTTAGATGCTTAGAAGTTCCCCTGGGTTCCTCTGTCACCTCGTGGACTATTACACATCTTGCTCTTAGCATGTTTGTTGGTCGAACACCCCTGGATTGGTGGAGTCCAAACTCTTTAGAGATGGTTTTTTTAACCTTTTCCACCATGATGAGCTTCCACAACTCTTTTTCTGAGGTCCTCAGAAATCTCTTTTGTTCCTGCCATGATACACTTCCACAAACACGTGTTGTGAAGATCAGACTCTGATAGATCCCTGTTCTTTAAATAAAACAGGACGCTCACTCACTCACACACCTGATCATCATCCCCCTGATTGTCACACCGGACTAATTTCACCTTCAGATTAACTGCTAATCCTAGACGTTCACATACTTTTGCCGCTCACAGATATGTAATAATGGATACTTTTCCTCAATAAATAAATGACTGTGTATATATTTTATATTATATTTTAGATATATTTTGTCTCGTTCCTTTAATTGGGTTCTCTATGTCTACTTTTAGGACTTGTGTGAAAATCTGATGAAGTTTTAGGTCATATTTATGCAGAGATATATTTGTCTGTAAAGTTTGTTGGATCAAGTCATTGGATACATGTTCATCTGCTTATCTGTAAGTGGCCACATGTTGCTCACTTGATTGGTGTAAAAATATCAGCCAATCAGCTCTTAGCTTTTCACAGGGTTAGCACTGACCGTCTGGCACTATGTCCAGGTATCAGCCTTCTAGTATTTAATGTAACCTTACACAAAATATGTACTAGGGGTGCTACTCGCAAAGGAGTGCTTGGACCCCGATAATCGCTGCTTGTGGATAGTGTTTAAAAATGAAAAAGATCAATTAGAAACACTTCATTTCAATTAATGTTAAAACTGTGTGTGTGTGTGTGTGTTAGAGAGGACCCATGGCGTGTGGCAAAGATGGTGAAGAGCTACATGCAGCAGCACAATCTTCCTCAGAGGGAGGTGGTGGAGGCGACGGGACTCAATCAGTCGCACCTGTCACAGCATCTGAACAAAGGGACGCCCATGAAGAACCAGAAACGAGCCGCGCTTTACAGCTGGTACGTCAAGAAACAGGACGAGATCAGCCAGCGTGAGTACACACACACACACACACACTCATCATACACACACACATCATACACACACAAACACAGTGTGTCGTTATCATAAAAGTCTTTATTGCAGAGTTTACCAATGCAAGTCGGGGAATGGTTCTGGGGGAGGAGCCAAGTGAAGAAAACAGGAAGGGGCGGAGAAACCGGTTTAAATGGGGCCCCGCATCACAACAGATCCTGTTCCAGGCCTACGAGCGCCAGAAAAACCCCAGCAAGGAGGAGAGAGAGGGACTGGTGGAGGAGTGTAACCGGTGAGAGCAGACACACTGTGTGTGTGTGTGTGTGTGTGTGTGTGTGGTGCGCAAAGCCCTTAAACACCTCTGATGTGTGTTTGTGTGTTTCAGAGCGGAGTGTTTGCAGAGGGGCGTGTCTCCATCACAGCTGGCCGGTTTGGGTTCGAACCTGGTGACAGAAGTGCGTGTTTATAACTGGTTCGCTAATCGCCGCAAAGAGGAAGCGTTTCGCCACAAACTGTCAGTCGACCCACCTTACAGCAGCCAATCAGCATCCGGGACAGAGCAGAGCATCCTGCCCACTCCCACACAAGGTAACACACACACACACACACACACACACACACACACAGATCAGTAAATGTAGATATGATAGTGAAATAAGTGATTCCCAATTGTACTAAACAGTACAGTAGCAGGGGTTTCCCAGTTACCATGACAACCAGATGCTAAACTGCAGATCAGTACAGTAGGTAGTAGTAGCTAACACTGTTTACTGGTTAATGTGCATCACTGTGATTTGGGACACAACCCGTGGCAGATTGATGAGATTCTCTCTCTCTCTCTCTCAGGTATGAAGTTTACTTCCTCTGTAGTGTGTGAGGGCATAGGGGCATTGCGGCATGCTGGGAGCGGAGACAGAGCGGACGGAGGACACCTGGGGACGGGTCTGATCCAGCTGGAGCCGAGTCACATGCTTCTGGAAGCACATCAGCACAAACTGGTGAGATTATCTTCATCAGATGCTCTTCTGTTCTCGCTGACATCAGTGTCAGGGTTCTCCTGATAGAACCGCTGATACGTCTGTGACCGCTTCCTCTTGTGTGTGTGTGTGTGTGTGTGTGTGTGTGTGCGTCAGGTATCAGGAGGAGGGTCTCTGCCGCCCGTTAGCACCCTGACATCTCTCCACAGCGTGTCTCACACACACTCCAGCTCGTCGCAGGGCCTCATCATGGCCTCCTTACCCAGCGTCATGAGTCTGGGAGACTCGTCTCTGCTCATAGGTATACACACACACACACACACATGCACACATACGCACACACACACACACACACACACGCACACACACACGTGCACACACACACACACACACGCACACACACACGTGCACACACACACACACACACACGTGCACACACACACGCACACACACACGTGCACACACACACACACACGTGCACACACACACACACGCACGCACACATACGCACACACGCACGCACACACACACACACACGCACACACGTGCACACACACACACACACACGTGCACACACACACACACACGCACACATACGCACACACGCGCACACACACACACACACGTGCGCACACCTTGTAGCGTGTACTGGTTATTCCTTGTGTTTTCTTATCCTCTCCCCTGTAGGTCTCACGTCCGCTCAGCCACAGTCGGTTCCCGTCATCAACAACGTAGGGGGCGGGTTTACCACGCTCCAGCCAATCACCTTCCAGCAGCAGCTCCATGCATCCACCCAGCAGCCAATCACGCAGCAGCTGCCAAGTCACATGACTACGAGTCCCTTCATGGCCACGATGGCGCCGCTGTCCTGCCATAGTAAGTGATGACATCATGTGTGTGTGTGTGTGTGTGGAATGACATCATTCATAAGGAATACATCACGTAGGCTATGTGTGTGTGTGTGTGTGTGTGTGTTTCAGTGTACAGTAAGACAGATCTGACGTCGTATCCCTCCTCCAGCCTCCTGTCCCAGGCGATGGTCATCGCCGACAGCAGCAGCATCGGAACCCTCGCTAATCTCACCACAGTCCGACAGGTGACTCCCAGATTAGCATCAAATTAGCATTAGCACACTAAGATCAGTGTGTATGATAAATATTGATAGATCACTCTGTATTCGTGTGTGTGTGTGTGTGTGCGTGTGAATCAGACGCTGAGCTCGGACTCTGAGGAACACACAAACACCCCGATCCAGGAGGAGTCACTACACCTACAGTCCAGCTCTCCAGTACCAGGTCACACACACACACACACACACACACACAAACCCTCAACTGATGGTTACACACTGTGCACAATTGTTAGAATAAAAACAGCTACATTAAGGAAACCTTTAACGCGTTTATACAGTACGTCTATATATCTTTTAGTGTTTTCAAATCCAACCGTTTTCAAAAAAATATATTTTCTATTATTTTGGTCATCAGCATTAAATATCCGAGACCCTACTGTTTTCTGTTTATAAACAGAGATATGATAATAATTTATGCATGAAAGTATTGCACTTATGCACAGCACTGATTTTAAAAAATAGAGCAAAGTTGATGTTTCCTTTTTCATGAACCAATCACAACCTAGCATTTGATATGAAATAATTGTATAAAAATTTGTTTTAAAAAAAGAGAAGAGATTCCATTCAAAAGCATCAATTAATAAGCAAAATAAATCAATATCCTTAAATCAAAATCAGTCCGAGTATGTTAACTACAGCGCACTGAAACTGGCTCTCTGGTCTGTTCTCTAGGGGAAAAACACATTTTCTCCAAGTGTGTTTAATAACAAATCTACAATAATAATCTCTCTGCTGTACGTTTAAACCACATCGGAAACTTTTTGTGTATAATAAACAGGAGTCTGTTCTAACATGTCTATAATAAAGCTAAACGCCTGTCCTCCGGTCCTCAGTGTCCTCCAGCAGTCTGGATCTTTATCCTCAAACCCAGTCCAGCGAGTCCCACACCTCGCACCTGCTCACGTCATCACCCTCAGACATCGGCCCCTACATACCTGCACAGATGGTCTCTACCGCTCAATAGCAGCAGCAGCAAACTCAGTGGAACCTACCATCACGCCTCAGAAATGGGGGGGACTATATATATATATATATATATAGTTTAAATAGTTTCTGCGAGTAAGGATGTAAAAACCTTACTGACATTGAACATTAACCCATGTGTGTCTCCGAGGAATCTCTGTGGATGAAGATGATGATGGAAAATTCTCAGGGATTAGTAATTTCACCGATGAGGTTTAAAATGCACAAAATAAATAAATAACTGAGATCTGCGTGAATCTACACACATCCCAATAGTGTCGAGGAGTCACGGGGACAGTGTGGGCGGAGCTTAAGTTCAATTTGATCAGCCAATCCTGAACTCGATCGTCACCACATCATCTTGGGCGGAAACTATGCCGCTTAAAACACTGCTTCTAATTCCAGGACATAACACTAATTAGCTACGTAGACATAAATAGTGCGTGATGATGTCATCAAGTTAGCGATGGATTGTCAATCAGCAGCCCCTGACCTGAACCCAGACCCAACAGTAATTATTATCCTTAAACACTTTGAATTTCCTCTGTAAATATTATTTTGATGTATGAAATGAATTAAAATTGTATATAAAAAAACAAACAAACATGTTTTGTTGGTTGTTTTTTCCGCTATTGCTAGCTGGCTAACTGAGCTAACCTGAGGCTGTAGGTCACATGACGTTAGAAAGAGAAGAAGGAGCGAGAGAGAGAAAAGCATGAAGGTAAATGAAAGTAAGGAAGCAGAAGATTTACAGAATAAGACAGAAGGAGAGAAAGATATCTACTGTACACCTTTCTGGCCACGAGCTCCAGATTCCTGAAGGCTGCAATCTGATTGGCTGTCTGGTTTTCAGCGGGAAACAAACCTCTGAAAGACTGAGACACAGTGAGCTGGAAGACGTCCTCAGAACCCCATCGTTAAACGTTACTCGTTATTAACCAGAGGTTAATCTGTGTGTTTGCTGATTGGCTATGAGAAAAGTTCTGTGGTTGGTCCAGCTGCCTCTCTTTATGTGAAAGTAGGCGGGTCCTCGGCTACAGTTAGTGACGACGCGAATCAGATTCCCGAGAAGTCCGAGGCTTGTGAGACTTCAACAACGCTGACATTACATACGGATAAATCGCCATACGCGGAGGTTTCAGGAAATAAAACTTATGAAAGACTTTAATCTGGAATCAGTGCAGTTTTCTCTTTTATAACAAAAAAAAAAGATTTATTTCAAAAAACAAAACAAGAAGAAACTGCAGTGAACTGAATAAAGAACCGCTCCTGATATTAAACACAACCTGAAACAGATAAATAACCAGTCTCTCTTTCATTCTCTCTCTTTCACTCCCTCATTCATTTTCTTCTTCTTCTTCTTCAGCGTGTTGTTCTCTCCGCTCTGTTCCTGACCGACACGTCTGTCTCCCTGCGCTAACGACTCGTCTTCCTCTCTCTCTGTCACAGCTTTCCTTTTCTTTTTCTTCTTCTTCTTCGGTTCGGCGCTCTCCTCATCCCTCGCTCCGGCATCCGTCCTCTCGTCCTCCAGTCGTCTCTCTGTGCAGGAGGAAGGAAGCAGATCTGATACGGACACGGCCGCTTCCCTCAGCCTCGACTCCATCTCACTGTCACTGTCACTGGGGCGGGGGGTGAGAGACGCACAAATAGGGCGAGAGAGAGACAAGTAGGGAGTGAGATACCGAGAAAGAGAGACACACAGGGAGAGAGACAGGCAGACAGAGCAAGACAGAAAGAGAGAGACAGGTATGGAAAGAAAGACAGGTGGGAAGAGAGAGACAAAGAGGCATGGAGAGAGACAGTGAGAGAGAGAGAGACAGAGACATTGTGTGTGTGTATGAGAGAGAAAGACTGTCAGTGGTTGCTATGGCAACAAGTAAATGAGGAAATCTGAGGAGAAACACTGTCACAGTAAATATTAATATGTGTGTGTGTGTATTACCTGGAGCTGGGTGCAGGTCTGCGTTTAGGAGGCGGGGCTTGCTTTGGCTCCTCCCTCCAGTTACCAGGAAGTGATGTGGAGAAAAGTCGGAAACCTCCGGAACGAGGAAATAAATTAAGATTAATCACAGTTTAGAAGTTTCTGTCATTATAAACATAACGAATAGGTTACATGCAGAGGTCTTAAATAAAACACTGTGCTGCTCACGCATGCACACACACATGCGCACACACACACGTACGTCGTGATTTCGCTTCTTACTTCCTGAAACAGAATACAGAAAATGGCCCGCCCTGAACCCTACAGCCCCGCCTTAAACCCTTCAGCTCCACCCTGAACCCTACAGCCCCGCCTTAAACCCTTCAGCTCCACCTTGAACCCTACAGCCCCACCTTAAACCTTACAGCCCCGCCTTAAACCCTTCAGCTCCACCCTGAACCCTACAGCCCCACCTTAAACCCTACAGCCCCGCCTTAAACCCTTCAGCTCCACCTTGAACCCTACAGCCCCGCCTTAAACCCTACAGCCCCGCCTTAAACCCTTCAGCTCCACCCTGAACCCTACAGCCCCGCCTTAAACCTTACAGCCCCGCCTTAAACCCTACAGCCCCGCCTTAAACCCTTCAGCTCCACCCTGAACCCTACAGCCCCGCCTTAAACCCTTCAGCTCCACCCTGAACCCTACAGCCCCACCTTAAACCCTACAGCCCCGCCTTAAACCCTTCAGCTCCACCCTGAACCCTACAGCCCCACCTTAAACCCTACAGCCCCGCCTTAAACCCTACAGCCCCGCCTTAAACCCTACAGCCCCGCCTTATACCCTTCAGCTCCACCCTGAACCCTACAGCCCCACCTTAAACCCTACAGCCCCGCCTTAAACCCTTCAGCTCCACCCTGAACCCTACAGCCCCACCTTAAACCCTACAGCCCCGCCTTAAACCCTACAGCCCCGCCTTAAACCCTTCAGCTCCACCCTGAACCCTACAGCCCCGCCTTAAACCCTTCAGCTCCACCCTGAACCCTACAGCCCCACCTTAAACCCTACAGCCCCGCCTTAAACCCTACAGCCCCGCCTTAAACCCTACAGCCCCGCCTTATACCCTTCAGCTCCACCCTGAACCCTACAGCCCCACCTTAAACCCTACAGCCCCGCCTTAAACCCTTCAGCTCCACCCTGAACCCTACAGCCCCACCTTAAACCCTACAGCCCCACCTTAAACCCTACAGCCCCGCCTTAAACCCTTCAGCTCCACCCTGAACCCTACAGCCCCGCCTTAAACCCTTCAGCTCCACCCTGAACCCTACAGCCCCGCCTTAAACTGAAATATTTGTTGTCTGAAACTTGGAGGAAACTTCCATCACAGCTGTTACAGAAGCCGAGTGATTTCAGGCCCGACGCGGTCAAGACGCTCTGCTAATCAACGCATGACAAACGACGTAGTAAAACACAGTAACCGTGATCTTTACTGAAGCATAATTAATGACGATGGAATCTGGGGCTGCTGAATGTCACACATCGTTATTCTCTCACTTCCTGTACCGAGGTGATTAACGGACCAATGCAACTCGCAATGCAAAAAAGACTATACTTAATCATCTCCAACCACACACACTGCAGTGCATTACGGGTATTCTGAGATGTGTACACTACCTCTCCCGGTGCATTATGGGATTGAAACTGATATTGAATATACATATAAAATATTTTTAAATCACCATCATCAGCGTCATCCTGTGTGTTGTCACACAGCGCAGGTTTACAGTCAGGGGTCTCTCTGAACACCTCACAGATCACACTGCAACACACACACACACGTTTAATCACAGTAATCACATAAATAAATGGTGTGTGTATCACTCGACTGTGTCTCTTTTTGTGAGTCATTCTGATTGTTTCTCGGAGTGTATGAGTGTCTCTCTTTGTGTGTGTGTGTGTGTGTGTTTAACCTGTCCAGCATGGCTCCGAGCTTCTTGGCGACGTGAGAGCGGAACTCTGGTGTGGTTTTCAGCTCGTTGCCGTCGTGTTCGTGCTCAGACACTTTCAGTCTGTCGACAGTGATTGATTGAACTTTATTAAATTTGTTTAAAATGTATTTAAATAAAAGGTTTAACTCCAGCAGCAGCAGCAGCAGTGTGTCTTCACTTTACCTCTTACTGTGTGTGTGTTTCCCTCCATCTGTACAGGAATAAACACACACACTGATCACAACATGTACACAAACACTTACAGAACATAATGCACAGACTCGAACACCACCAGCTGTGATGCTCAGTTACAGTTCTCTGAGTAATAACGCTGAACAGTTAGTGATTTCCTCCTGGTTGCTGTGCATTAATAATGGCA
>NC_071259.1:147311-159811 GCF_023375685.1 Ictalurus furcatus | reverse complement strand
AGTAGAATTTAATAAACTCGGGAACTGAATAAATGACGGGCACGCATTCGCATCTCGAGCGACTGGAATAAGAAAAGATTTTATTTTTGTTTTATTTGTCTTTAATGAGATAATAATCCATTTCCCAAAAAAACAAAACTAAATAAAATATCGCTCTGTTTGGGAAACAAACTACAGATCGTGAGCCAATCACAAAACAGTGGGCGGAGCCAAGATCTGATCTGAGAATTTTATAATCACAATTAGCGTCAATAATGAATTTTCCCATTACGATAATCCTGTGACGTTTATCTCCGTTTACAAAACCGCCTCATGATTAGATTTGTTAAAAAGTCTTCGTGTTCATCTGCTCAGTATTTTAACCGTACATGAAGCTCGTGTCCTCAATAATAATATCCCGACTGTACAATATTGTAATAAATCGTCTGTGATGATCATCAGCGAGTTCCTGGTGAAAGAAAAAAGAGCAAATTGTGCGATATTCTGGACGTTTTTCTGTGTTTCAGAAGAATAACATCCTGCTATGACACGAACTAAAGAACTGCTGAACGACGGAGACAGGTGCGTGTGATGGTGAGGACACTCAGACACATCACACACACATGGAGCTCTCTCTCTCTCTCTCTCTCTCTCTCTGTCTCACACACACACACACACACACACACACACACACACGGAGCTCGCTCTCTCTCTCTCTCTCTCTCTCTCTCTCACACACACACACGGAGCTCTCTCTCTCTCTCTCTCTCTCTCTCACACACACACGGAGCTCGCTCTCTCTCTCTCTCTCTCACACACACACGGAGCTCGCTCTCTCTCTCTCTCTCTCTCTCTCTCACACACACACACGGAGCTCTCTCTCTCTCTCTCTCTCTCTCTCACACACACACGGAGCTCGCTCTCTCTCTCTCTCTCTCACACACACACGGAGCTCGCTCTCTCTCTCTCTCTCTCACACACACACGGAGCTCGCTCTCTCTCTCTCTCTCTCTCACACACACCACTCAGGGGGTCGTATATCCATCTGAACACCCGTCATTTAGACAGTAACACACTCCTAACACACAGTGTTAATGACGTTCCAGCTGATTTTTTCTCTCTGACTGATTTCAGGATCATCATCATCATCCTGACTCTGCATCCTGGAGCGACGCTAATTACACAAATCACACCTCGGATTTGATTATTATTCATTTTCTCCTCATCACCATGTAAGAAACCAGACCAATACAGAGCAGTTATAACACACACACACTTCATACGTTCTTCATTAAACATCTAAGAGACACTCTTGGGGTGCCATTATTTATGACTCTTTCAAAATGTGTCCAAAGAGTACAGCATTTTAATTTCTTCATTTATAATCTTAAAGAACATTATGCAATTAATTAATAATTTCTAGTTTGAACACAAGATGGCGCCATTTTCACTTTATTTCTGAATTAGTTTTGAACTCTTTTTCAAAATAATAGAAAAATAAATGATTTTATTTACTTTTTTTGTGTGTATATTTTAAAACGTAAACATTTCTCAATTTGAAATAAACACATAATTCCAGAGATGCAGAATTGTATTTTGGTTAATTTTCGCTTTAACAAGCCCCGCCTCCAGATGAACCAGATCCGATCAGCCCCACCCCTTTTTCCCTTAAAAGGCAATTCGCTTGACATACGGAGTCTGAACAGAGGAAAGTAGGTGGATAAAGAAAAGCGACACTTCAGTGTTTTTATTACAACTGTAATTCACCTCACACACAACAGAGGGCGCTGAACATTACACACCGCCACTTTAATCACCACCAAGTAAACAAATCGTAACCGTAAACCAGGGTTTATGACGCATGACAGTGGTTACAGACTGGAATCACGTTCTCGAGCGTAAACGTTAACGTTTATCTTTAGCATTTAACGATTTGTGAGAAATGCGCAATTTATATTCATTAAAGAACACCAGATTCTATTTATCTGTTTTTAGTTCAATTTAATGCCATGGGATGTCAGTGAAACAAATTCCTGTTCTCTCGCCTGCCGCTCTTTTTATAAAAGGAACGGAAAAACAGCGTAAACTGAAGATGAGAAAAGTACAAAGCTGCTGTTAGAGAAAATGAATCAACACCTCCGGGCTGAAGTCAGAACTCCGTCTGTATGTAGTGTATTATAACTTCTCTGTATCTGTCTGGTACGTTGTAGAGGGTTTTTTTGGTACACTTTCATGTTTATAATCAACAGATGGAACGAAACTTCTGGAAAAATACGAGCTGATGGAAAGGAAGGAGTTTTATACTCAGAATAACGACGGAGGAAAGAGATCCTTTCTTCAGCAGAAGTCCATGAGGTGTGACGATGGCTGTGGTGAAGGAATGGAATGACGAAATCACTCACTCACACACTCACACACACTCACACACACACTCACACACACTCACACACCCCCCGAGCGTGACCTGGTCGTGGCTCAGCAGCATCATTGGCCCCCGTTGTAAGCGTAGTCTGCTTTGTTGTGCATGATCAGTTTGTTGTCCACGAAGTAGAAGCTGTCTGAGCGAGTCTCGTACGGGTGATCCACCATCTGACGGACTGAACACAGGAACACACCAACGCTTAAACGCTGTACGCTTCTCTACACACTGTAACCATGACAACGCTTCTGAACCGTGATTACTCACTGAGCTCGTCCGGGAGCTGGGGGAACTCGTAGATGTGCTCGCACGTGTTGCGGCTGTTCGGTATGCAGAAGCCAAAGTCAAAATCAAAGTTCTTCAGCAGACGCTCCTGAAAATAATGACGCTCGATCATCCGGAAATTATTCACGGGCCGATCTCCTACGGTAAACTCCACGCTTCAGCGACAGAGAACAGGAACAAGTGTTATTAACGACGCTTTAATGAAAGAAAAAAAAAGTAACTGTGAAAATAAATAAATAATTCAGCATCAGAGCCATGACAGGTTTGGGAAACGTTAGTGTTGTCTGCGTATCGCAAACGCTTCCTCTCTTCCACCCATTACACACACTGTGGTGATGTATGATTAACAGTTTCCTCCCGAGTCCTATAAACGGTACTCACTCATAAACACTGACATGTAAACAGCAGATACAATCTCTACAACTGAGATCATAATCACTCACTCATCACCTGAGAGACAGACACAGGCCATTTTACACACAGGAAGGAACAGGAAATGAACAGAAACGAGGAAATGAGCAGAAATGAAGAGATAGGGACAGAACCAACAGGAAAAAGAGTTTTTCTGAACTTACGTGGCTCCAACCGTGCGAAGTTTAAGAAACGCCGGTGTGAACTGATAGCGAACGAATCGGCCGGTGCTCGTGTCTACATCGACACTTTCTTCATCTTCATCATCAACATCTGAGAGAGGGAAAAAGAGGAAAGGTTTAAGCAAAACAAACAAAAAAAACGTGAGAGAAACAGTATCTCACGATCCAGATGAACTTGTTCACTGTTTCACGTAAATCAGCGCACTAAAACTCACTGTACTGAGATAAAAGACGAATATAAATGTGTGTGTGACCGCGACCGACGCGAGGCGTACACTCCGAACACACGAATAACGTAAGAGAGAGTGAGCGGACCGCAGTGTGGAGGTTTGGCGATCTCGAACAGCACGGTGCCCGTCTCCAGGTCTCGGATCTTAAAGCGCGTGAAGTCGATGCTGTAGACGTTGTCCTCGGGTTTGCAGAGGTAGTCTGAACAGGACAAAAAAAACACACACAACTTTAATAAACACTGTACAGACTGTAAAACTAAAACAATGCCATAGTCAATTAATCATTCATATAATAAATACTACATTATTATTTTATTTCATATTAATATACGTCTTATTTTTAAATTAATCTCAGTTCAATATTTAATTGTCATTAATAATGATTTTAATGATTATTATTATTATCAGTGGTTAGTCTGGAGCGATTAAAAGGACTGCATTTATAAATTAAAGACTATACAATACTTATAATTTAAGCCAGGCTTCAAATAAAGACCATTAAAACAACAACAACAACAACAACAATAATAATAATAATAACAACTAAACAAATAAAGAAAGAACCAAAATACTACAAACTGCCTGATGAATTTCCAGATAAACCCAAAGGTAATATTTGTATAAGTGTGGTGTTTTTAAACTCGTGTACCTGTTGAATTTTATTATTTTTTTTAAGCATATAAAAGAGAAATGATGTTAAAGTGTTTACCGCGCGTGACAGTCCGGAGCGCGAGCACTTCCTCCGGGGTGATGGCTCTGCCTGAAGCCCGCAGCTCGTCCTCGGTCACGGGCCGCCGCTCCGCCGCGCTCCGCCGAGATTTCAGCCTCTTCACCACCCCGCCGCCGTGTTTCCGCTCTCTGGAGCTCGCCGCGGCCGGGTCGGGACCGTTCACCGCAGCTGTCGTCTCGTTTCGGGAGCTCTGGCTGCTCATGGTTCTGATGTTTGGTTTTTTTTCCCACCCTCGGTTTTGTGCTTTCTCTACAGCCAGCTAGCTAGCTACGTTGCTACTAAAAAAAACTCGAAGATTTTTCTGTCCCCAACCGTATTCTGACAAACCCCGCCCTCCTGCTCTATCATTAGCTGATATTTTACGCTTATGAACTATTGGCCAATCGGAGAGCAGAAATATTTGGGGCCACTATCCAATCCCTTGCGAAGGAAGGCGGGACTTACGGCGGGAATACGGGTGGTAAAAACAAAATGCATCCCGGAGACCCCCCGCTGAAACTTAAGATGGCGTTCCGCGTCACTATGGAGAAGAACATACGCCTCCTGATTGGCCGTTCACGTTCCAACGTTGCCATGGATACCACTGTACGTTTACTTCCTCATGCATCTCGTTTGACCACAAATCTGGGACAAACCCCAAATTACTTCGTCTTCCTTATACAAGTGCAATATATAGGGAATACAATAATGGTTTACACACCCTATGTAGTGCCCTAGGTGTCCATTTGAAATGCATTTGGGAGTCAGCCCTCTAACAGTTCCGGGAATTTGCTATACAATACTAATAATGATGTTATTTACAATAGTGCACTAGGTGTCTATGACTACAGATCACAAATATAAATTAAGGTTATGATTGTTGATAAAGTTGATAAATTTACGGGCTACTTTTATAGAATTAAAGACCAGGTGTTGAGTTTATCAACTTTGGGGCCAGGGGTTATGTTTATAAACTTAGGGGCTAGGTTAAGTTTATGTTTATAAACTTAGGGGCTGTGGGGTTAAGTTTATGTTTATAAATTTAGGTTCTAGGGGTTACGTTTATAAATTATAACAGACTTAATAACATTGTTGCATATTATTTGATCTTAAATATGTAATTAAATAACAAGTGACATTTTTGTGTCATTATTATGTATAAAATGACTAACTCGGAGCCGTTGTAGATAAAATAGCACATTTATTAAAAAGAAACAGCACAGTCTGCAGTTCGTGCGCGTTTCGTTTCCCTAAAAGCCCGCAGAGTGTCCTGTGTTCAGGAGGCCGAGAGAGCGACGGGGGTCCAACCGAGGAGCGTTAGTCCAACACACACTCAACATTTTACCTCGCTACACACACACACACACACACACACACACACAAACACACACACAGCTAATCAGCTAACCGGCTAGTCAGCTAACATCAGCGTGAAGGCAGCAGCGTCTTTGGCCGTGTCGATGGCTGTGTTTGGCAAGTGAAGAAATGTTAAAGAGCCGTGCAAAAGAAACAGATCATGACTCACAAGATGGTAAACCACTGAAGAATGTATTTTAAAAAATCTAAATTAAAAATTAAATTTCAAGGCATCGAAAAACAAAAGGCATCGAATCAAAATGGCAACAGATGACAAGCAAGGAGGAAAAGCTTTTAAAATAACAGCAGGCAGTGCAAAAAAATTCACCAATAAAAACCATCAAAGTAGAATCAAAATCAAATCAGAAATCCTGAGGAGAAAAAAGCGACTACGACTAAAAACACAACCAAAAAAAAACCCTCAATCAAATCATTAAATTATAAAATATACAGAAAAGAAAAACCCCGATCCTGTAACGAGCCTCTGTTTCACCGCCAGGCAGCGCCTTTATAACAGGCCTGAGAGGGCGTGTCCCAGTCCATATATGGAAATGCGGGTGTGTCCACTTCCACATATGAAAATGTGGGCATGTGAGCCCATATGTGGAAACCCAGGAGTGTCTGAATCCATATTTGGAAACGTGGGCATGTCTGAGTCTCAGTGTGTGTAAATATGGGTTTGTCTGAATCCATACATAGAAATGAAGGCATGCCTGAGCTTTACATGGAAATGAGGGTGTGTCCGAGTCCATAGATGGAATAGTGGGTGTGCCTGGGTCTATACATGGAAGTGTGCTGTGCCCAAGCCCATACATAGTAAGATGGGCGTGTCCAAGTCCATATATGGAAATATGGGCGTACCTGAGTCCATATATGGAAACGGACGTGCCTGAATCCATATATGGAAACATGTGCGTGCCTGAGTCCATATATGTAAATGTTTAAGTAGGAAGCAGGATGTTGTCAGCATTCTCAATTTAATTTTCACGAAAGCTACCTTTTAAATTATGATTACTCAACCAGTGAGTTGATATATGGTTAAATCCACACCCACATACCCCGCCCTAGCCACGCCCACCAGCCTGCAGTCCGCACACAGCCCCTCCTCCCTGTACCCGACAGCAGTGAGGTCTCGCCTCAACAATTAAAGAGCAAAATAATAAAAGCAATAAAAACATGAGCTACAGCAAACGTAACAACGACAAGCACAATATTATTCATTAACCGTATGGCACACGCTAATCAGTGTGACTCTGTACCACACACACACACACACACACACACACACACACAGTACAACAAGTTCACTTTGGTGCTGATTATCGCTTCTGAAATGATAAAAGGTGCTTCACGTGATTCCTTTCTGATGTTAAAATAAACAAGCAAAGGGAAAGAAGCAGACGTCGTACAATCAAGAGTAAAAAAACCAACAACAAAACAACCGCAGGAAACGGATGGAGAAAAACATGTTAAAGCACCCGGCAATTATTGGTAGCAGGCAGCCACCAATTAGAACAACTCCGTATGCAAAACGCTAACTGGTGGCTATTGACTTTCAGTTACACGGTTAGCAGCATTAGCATTTTATCGGAACCGTTTCTTTAATACGATGGACGGTGCAGCGACGTTCGACCACCAGGGCGGCGACAGAAACACACAATGTAAACGAAACAAACATGAGGGGCGGAGCCTGTAACTTCACCAGCGGGTTGGTGTGCGTGTGTGCGTGTGTGTGTGTGTGCGTGCTTGGACCTATAGTGCACTATGTAGTGAATAGTGCGCTGAATCCAAACTGATCCAAAACCATTAGGTTGTTTACTAATATTGAGGAATAGGGGGCTAAATCCCAAATAGCTCCTCACTGGACAAGTATTGCACTAACAAGGGATTATAATCTCTTACATACCCCTATGTAGTTCATTTAAATAGGCATGGTGAATATAGTGCACTGCACAGGGCACTGCATAATAATTTGCCCTCTATACCTATATCTAGTGCACTATATATGTATAATTACACTACATAGGCTTTAAGTGTAAATACGCTACACCCTACGTAGTGCACTACACGTCCAATACAGTTCAATTTGGATGCAGTTCTCAATTCCCTACACAGGTGCTCTAGATATAAGATGGAGTTCACCTACACGTTCACACTGCTAGGGATGGGGACCGAAACCCGATATCGATACGCTATGACATGATCGGTTCTGCTTACGGTACTGGAGAAATTAAGAAAATATATTTCCTATTTATTATTGCTAAATAAACCTTATCTTGCACGTTTTATCTCACCAACCATTTATAATTCAGGATAACATTAAGACATTCGTCTGCATTTTCGTTATTCGCAATCCAGAAGTGAGATCTCTCGTCCGCGCAGGCTGTCTATCACACGCAACACCAAAACTCCCGCTTAATACGCAGAGAGACGCAGAGTGTTCGCCTGCCTAGCTAGCTCGTCTCTGGTTGCCCCATCTACGTCAGGTATGTACGCTAGCAACCTTCCCAAATAACAATGGTGTATAATCAATCATCACATAACCGAGGTCTCTCGCGGCATCGACACAATGCTCATCTCCCACACTGACGACGTTTACATGGACAGCAGTAATCTAATTATTGACCTTATTCTGAATAAGACAATATTCTGATTAAGGTGTTTACATGAGTCGCTTTTAGAATACTCCTTTCATGTTCCTGTTTTACGTGTTATAGAACAGAGACTACGTTTACATGGACGGCAGTAATCTAATTATTGACCTTACTCTGAGTAAGATAATAATGTGATTAAGGTGTTTACATGAGTCGCTTTTAGAATACTCCTTTCATGTCCTTTCATTTACATGTTTTAGAACATAATTAGATGAACAGCCTGCGTCATTACGTCACCGCGCCACGCCATCCGACGTCCATCCAGAATTTCACGCATCAACATACAGTTGGTCTTCGTTATGGGACCGTATACAGTTTCGGGTGTTTTTATTCATAATTTTTTACGGACGCTTTAAGTGCAGTTAATTATTTGTCGTGGTGTACGTGCAAATAGACGACTGCTTGAAGCCGTGGGCTGCGTCCCAAACCGCATACTTACCGTCTATATAGTAGCCGAGATGCATGTATTTTTCCCCACTACAGGCCTATAGTAGGCAAGTATGCGGTTTGGGACGCAGCCGTGCTCTCTTGTTTGCCGTAAAATGTTGTGAACTGCCGTGTGTGATCGTGTCCTGTCGCAAAATGCAGTGAAAACTCTCACACGATGTTAATAGTGTGATTAAGGTGTGTACATGTCTGTAATACACGTCCATAATGCGACTAAAACAGGAGTACTCCACACGTCTTAATTCGATTAGAGCTTAATTCCAGTATGATCTTAATCATATTAAGGTAATTAAAAATTGCTGTTTACATGCTAGTTTCTTAATCAGAGTATCGTCTTAATCGGGTTAATATCGGATTATTGTTGTCCGTGTAAACGCACTGACCGATCCGACATCTTTTTGCTCATTAAAGTCATGTTGAATCAACATTGTTCACGCCATTTAAAATAAATGTAGAAATGTAAGTAAAAAATTTAATAAATGTAAACCCTAATTGGTTTGCTTACCTTACGTTGAAATGATGATGATTTCATCTGGGTGAGACGACAAGACGCGTTCAACATATTTTCTACTTGTTCTTAAAATTATTTAAAAAAAAATTGATTTTACATTTCAAAAAATAAAGCAATGTTAATTCTGTTCTCAATTTGTTTCTTCTTTTTTCATAAAAAAAACACCACGACACAAAGTACCGCTAAGGATACCGTTAAAGTACCGGATGGATAAGCAGTATCGGTGAGACCT
Organism: Ictalurus furcatus; assembly: GCF_023375685.1. Taxonomy (NCBI): domain Eukaryota; kingdom Metazoa; phylum Chordata; class Actinopteri; order Siluriformes; family Ictaluridae; genus Ictalurus; species Ictalurus furcatus. The sequence goes on along the minus strand of NC_071259.1, from coordinate 150,396 downwards.
TAACGATACCCATCCCTACACACTACACCGGGTTTAGTTTCTGTACACTACGTAGTGCACTACATTTCTATTAGGGAACATCACATCAGGGATTCTGCTGCTACATTTATATACGCTTTAAAACGAAGGAAACCGGATCAAATAAACAATAAAGGATTAAAACGTGGGCTAAAGGGAGAGTCGTGTGAAGGTGTGTGTGTGTGTGTGTAAAAGTGTGTAAAGTTTACAGCTCTGTCATGAAAAAAAAAAAAACAACACTTGATGCTGCACATTTCCCGCCGTTTTGACGATTGCATAGCTGACGAGTAATACGCTGGAGCGCCAATACTTTTGCACTGGAGGGTAATGCAGCTAACAAGCAATGGAAGCCTATAGCTACCAGATTAGCACTGTGCACTAAATCTGCATGTGTAAATGATTATTTTTCTAATAATAGAAAATTCCTTTCGCGTTCAGGTTGTTTAAGGTTCGAGGAGACGTCACACGCACGTCGAGCGCACGTCGAGCGCACGTCGAGCGCACCACGCTAAACCGGTGGCTGTAAGCCGACATTACTTCTTAGCATTGTAGCTCCAGTGCAAAACTAAAGCAGAGAACCTCACGTGAAAGCGAACATGTCTGGGGTGAAAGAGAACGCCGCGCTGAACTGCTCCTCTAAACCGAAATCTCACCGCCTCGTCTTTCTCCTCCAATCACAAAGCAGTATGAGACACAGTCCCGCCCCGTCACTTCCGGTTGGACCAGATGAATCAGTCCACCCCTCCCCCCCCAACCCCAGCCCCCACCCCCACCCCCATATCTCTCTCTCTCTCTCTCTCTCTCTCTCTCACAGGCGGCAGAGGCAGAACAGTGTAGGGATGAACACTCCGAAGGCCACTAGGATGGGGAACATCAGGCTGCTGTTATCGGCCGCATACGGGTTCGGCGTTCTGGGCCCGGACCGGACCTGGTTTTTCGGAGACTGGGACGTGATCTTCTTCACCGTCTCATCTCCGCCCTCAGGGTCCTCTTCCTCGTCTACGTCTTCCTCATGCTTCTCCAGGCCGGGGTGAGGCTGCAGCTTCGGCACGTCTGACAGGAGAACAAAATCAGGGTGTTAAAGCAGGGACGTGAGGATGCAACTTGTGGAGTTTTTGTGCTTTTTTTTTTGCCGAAAACGACTCAAGTCGCAATCGCAGGAAATAGTTGTGCGCGCTCTTTCGCAGTGATGTTTGTTGGTAAACGAGACCGTTTAGCTGTACTACTGTTCAACGCACACGAGTCGAAGAGGGCTTCGGCTGAATGCATGTCATGATGACGTCGGGCGACATTTCCTTGATTTTGCGTTAATTTTTGCGATTCTGTATAACATCTAGAAAATCAGACCTCATCTCACTCGGCCACACAGATACGAGTTCTTATTATCTCAGAACTGGACTACTGCACCGCACTACTCTCGGGCCTCCCAGCAGCTCCATCAAACCCCTTCAGATGATTCCGAACGCAACAGCACGCCGAGAACCCATGTCACACCCCTCTTCATCTCCCTCCACTGGCTTCCTGTAGCCGCACGCGTCAAATTCAAGGTCTTGATGCTCACCTACAAGACCTTGTCTGGAACAGCGCCCCCTACCTCAACTCTCTCCTGAAGGCTTACGTTCCCTCACACAGTTAACGACCAATCCCTGATATAGTGCCTACTCAGTGAGGTATGAGGTCCCTTTCCAGAACCTTCAAACTGACCGTCCCTCAATGGTAGACTGAACTTCCATCCTCAATCCGGACAAAATATACGCAGCTTAATTTAAACCCCGTGACCCTGACCAGGCCGTTACTAAGGATGAACGAATGAACGCTGTAAATGCATCACGTGATCTCGCGCGGTGGTTTAAATCATCAAAGGGAATGATGAGTTTCAAACATCCTTATTGATCCCCAGTCACGCCTTTCGGCGGCCATCTTGGATACGTCGTTTACAAGACCGGGGGCTTAATTTTATAAAACATATCAGCATAAATGCTACGTATTTTATCTGAATGGAGCCAAGGTAACGGTATGGGGTAAGCCAAATCATTTGCATTGCATTTCCTCACCTTCAGGTTTCCCTTTCATCACGTACAGCGCACACACCTTCGGATTATCGTAGTAACCCTGCGTGTGAGAGAGAGAGACATGAGGACAAGAACACACACTCTGAACGGAGTAAGAAAAGTTAAATAGGAAACAGAATAAAACCAAATAGAGACAGACAACAGACAATAGTAAGATTAGATTAAAGCGTCTGGGAGAAGAGAGACGCTTTCAGCCTCTTTTTAAAAACGATAATTGAGGGTGCGAGGCGGATGTCCAGTGGTAACTGATTCCATAAACGAGGGGCGGAGACTGAAAAACCTTTATCCCCCTTAGTTTTTAAACAGAATTGAGGGACGTACAGAAGAAACCTATCAGAAGATCTTAGAAGTCTGTTCGATGAATGTGGTGTGAGAAGATCTTTGAGATAAGAAGGAGCTTGATCATTAAGAGTTTTAAAGACAAGCACCAGAATCTTAAACCGAATCCTGAAACGGACCGGGAGCCGATGGAGCGATGCCAAAATTGGGGTGACATGATCAAATTTCTTTGCCCTTGTCAACAGCCTTGCAGCTGCATTCTGAACCTTCTGGAGACGAGCCAGAGACGACTGAGGAAGACCCGAGTACAATGAATTACAGTAATCTATCCGCCATGTGATAAAAGCACGAATAACCTTCTCCAAATCTCAGAAAGACAAAAATGTTTTAAGTTTAGAAATAATCCGTAATCGATAAAACTTTTCTTAACGACTGAAGTTATTTGCTTGGTTAAGCATAATTCTGAGTCCAGGACGATGCCGAGGTTCCTAACCTGGGAGGAAATCGAGGGGAAATGCTTACGGAGCTCATTAATGAGACCGTCTCTCGATCTCAGGGGGGCAAAAACAATCGGTTCTGTCTTCATTAAGTTGGAGAAAGTTATTTGTTAACTATTTTTTAATGTTGTCGAGACTTTCCAGCAACGGCTGAATGGAGTCAGCAGCTTTCAACGGAACGTACAGCTGGCAGTTCCTACAGAGAAACAGGGACAGGTC
>NC_071259.1:132311-142311 GCF_023375685.1 Ictalurus furcatus | reverse complement strand
GAACTTTTTTTGTTTTTCCATTAGTAGTATCTAATGTGATGTATTTGATTAAATAAAAATTGTTATGCTCATTAGTATCATCTTATGTGATTATATCATCTCAGTGATTATAATGAGAGCTCCTATAGCGAGGGTCTTCACCATGTGTGTGAAGCTAGAAATAGTGCAGACCCCTGACTGACCAAACATACAGGAATTGTCACTGAATTATCCTAAAACTTGTAAGACAACAACCTAATGTGAGACAACTCTGAAGCTGATTCTCTGAAGACCTCTTCTTCTTCTGCTTGATGTCTCTCCCAGTCACTGAGTCATTGAGCATTTCACTGGATTTCTGTTTCTCCAGGAAATGACCTTAACCTCATGACTGCAGTTTGAAGAACTATACATCACAGCACGGTAAAATTCTTTTCATATCCCAGCTTGTTAGGAAGCTGGGGTCAGAGCGCAGGGTCAGCCATGATGCAGCACCCCTGGAGAAGATTAAGAGTCTTACTCAGCTTGAACCCCTGACCTTCTGATCAGCAACCCAGAACCTAAACTGTTGAGCCACCACTGCCCATTGTCACCACTGTGTCTCTACATTGTGTAAAAGTCTTTTGATCCATCTTGAAAATCCAGTGTGGTGGCCAGATAACATGGTCGGTCACCTTTAGCACACAGGAGCAGGTAAGTGGGGTCTTGTTATAGTAAATAAGTGATAAGGACATAGCAATACAGACTGGATGTGCTGATAATGAATGATTTACTGTTATATTTCTGATGTTATTCTCTGGTCCTCCAGTGCGGTTAAATTGAAAAGGAAAATGGTTTAATTTGTATATTACAGCGTGTCTCTGTATTTAAACAGGCAGAGAATGTGGTTTCTCCAACCCACAGGCTATACACAGGTTCATACAGGTGTACACACACACACACACACACACACACACACACACACACTTAACATAGTTTAATTGTGCTGTGCCTAAATATGGCAAAATTCATTTAAAAAAAAAAGAGCACCAAACAAAAATTCACAATGTCATGTATTTATATCATCATGGGGACATTTAAACCTCTCATTGTGATAAAAACCTGCACACTCCTTCACATTCACCAATCATAGAAAGAGGAGTAATTCCAAGTAATGCTTTTAAAAAGCATCATTATTGTTAAACCTTTTTAGATATTGCGTTTAGAAAATCCATTAAGCATTAAACAAAACCTAGATTTTGTGACAATAGCTTATCCATAAAGAAGAAAATGATCCCTACTTTCCCCGCAAATATCTTAAATAATTAATTTCTCCATTCAGAATCATAAATGACACTGAACACATGAACACAGCCTGGATGAAGACTGACAGTTTTATGGCTGTAACCGTGAAGTCGCTGTACCTGCGCTTGTCCGCCAGAGGGCGCTCACATTAGTAATAGACGCACGCTGCTAGCAAGTTTGTTGGACGTGCGCGCTGCTGGCGTTGCAAAAGGCGGAAGACGTTTACACTTCCTTATTCCGGGGAGAAAAAAACAAAGCGCGTCAGCTTTTAATTCGTATCATATTTGCATCAATGTGCCCGAATATTGATTTATATTCACGTGATTTCCTCACTCTGTTTTTGTTTTACAAATTATTTAGCGTGAACTTTACGGCTCGAGAGGTGAATTCCGAAATTCATCTCCCCCATAAGTGAAAATGGTTTGCTCTGTAGGAACTCGCTGCTCTGGTTCAGATGAAAATACTGTGAATAATGATTCGTTTTGGTAAGATATTAAAGCGCAGTTTTATTGATTAAATAAAAAAAAACTTTAGCATGTTCACTGTAAGCGAGGAAATAAAATACAATAGAATACCCGCTCATACAGTGTGTAAGTCCGGGCGTCCAATCAGATGAGTCCAACGCAGCAGTGAGTGCAGTGAATGAAGGAACTGACAGAATCCAGGACATAGTGTAGAGAACATCATCTCTACTGCACTGCTTACACAATCATCAACAATCATCAACAATCATCATACACCTGACTTCATGCTCATTCTGGCTCATTCTATCTATTTAGAGATTTATGGTTTAAGATAGAGACGGGAAATATGGCCGAACAAAACTGCAGCATTCTCACAAGCTAACAAGGAAAAAAGTACCACATTTAAAACACCCAGAACGACTGAATTACACTTTAACGTAATATCTACAGACATAAATGAACACAGGATAGATTATCCACAGATTTCACAGATAAAGAAGGTGATCTGTGGTTCTAGACCTGTTTCACCAGTTTAAGGCCACACACCCTTCATCATGACTGACAGACACACAGGCCACGCCTCATTCTTTAAGACTGACACATACAGGCTTCCTTTGATGATACTGATGGACACAGGGCCCACGCCTCCTTCACTGAGACTGACTGACACATAGGCCACGCCTCCTTCACTGAGACTGACAGACACATAGACCACACCTCCTTCACTGAGACAAACAGACACATAGACCACGCCTCCTTCACTGAGACTGACAGACACATAGGCCACATCTTCATTAAGATTGACAGACACATAGGCCACAACTCCTTCACTGAGACTGGCACACATAGGCCACACCTACTTCATTAAGACTGACAGACACACAGGCCACACCTCCTTCAGTGAGACTGACACACATAGGCCACACGCCCTTCGCTGAGACTGACACAAATAGGCCACGCCTACCTCAATGAGATTGACAGTCTCATAGGCCACGCCTCCTTCACCGTGACTGACACTCTCAGGTCTGTAAACAATAAACCCAAAGTAAAATAAGATGAGTTGTGTCATGTGACCAGCAGGGGGCAGCACGACCCTGTAAAAACTTTAAACATCTCTGGTCCCATATACTATGCTTGTTGCCATGACAACACCAGCATCTGGCTCCATCACTGGGAGAGTCATTGTTCTCTTCCTCCTCCTCTATTTCTTCTTCCTCTCTCTGTTCCTCCTCTCCATCCTCTTCTCCTTTTCCTCTTCTCCTTTTCCTCTTCTCCTTTCTCTACTTCATGTGCTTCCTCTTCCTTCTCTCTCTCTCTCTCTCTCTCTCTCTCTCTCTTCATGACCCTCTTCATCCTTCAACCTTCCTCTTATCCTTATATATTGTTCTCTTCCTCCTCCTCCTCCTCCTCCTGTCTTCTAATCCCACAGTCAAATCATTAAAGAGGTGATGAGGCAGAATCATGAATTATTCATGTACTTTATTTGCTATAATTTATTAAAATCACTATGTTACATCATGAGTGCAGAGGTGTTTTTGGCATGCAGGAAATTCAACAGATTGCATTTCTACGACAAACACGTGACGAGATAACAACAAATCGCCATAACATCAAAATGACAAAACGTCGACGCCAAAATGACGTACACACAGACACGGAGATCAGACGGCGTTCAAGATTCAGAGATTTGCTTGGTCGTTTTAATTTATTCAGGAAACGTCTCTGTGAAGTATTCGGGCTAGAATAAAGTCTGCGTTCCAATATGGCTTTCTTTCGCACCCTCGTTCACTTCCCCTTGGTTGAATTCACTTGTCCGCCATCTTTATTACCTCTACTGAATTGTGTGTGAAGGATTGAGAATGACACAATTCCATTTATCAGCTTACGTTAAACTCAATCACTCGATCACAGACTTTATCATGGCATCACCACCAGACTTTTTTCCCCATATATTGCTGAACATCCTGCTTCGCATCAACTGATGAGTTTATCTGCACAGTGTTGTAGTTTAGCTAATGTTAGCCTGCTTGCTTATGAACTTGGCTAGCTATGTAACATGAGATAGCTACTGTTGGAGACTAGCTAGCTGGCTAACGTTAGTGCATTGCTGTGTTTAGGTATCTGGCTTTTATTAAATAATTGTCAGATTGTGTAATTCAACCCAAGATTTTATGCAAATCCGTATATCGTAGGTGATACACACGTCCTGGTGGGTTGTTAGGGGAAGTTAGCGAGTGTGCACTAGAAGCGTAGTAAAACGCAGACTAAAACTGCACTGCCACATGCGCTAGGTGATAATGAAGAAATTAAAGTAAAGATTGACCGCAAGTTTGTGTGGAAAGCAGTGAATTATCCACCGTTCGAAACGACCCAAACGATTTCACTCATGAGCAGCAAGAATGAAATAAACAAAACAGTTTTGTCCAAAAATTAAACGTCCACAGTTTTACCTCAAGATATTTTCAGTTGTAGGTTTCTGCTGTTTGCTTTGTTAGTTTTGTTCTGAAGCTAGGAGGCTACCTTAGCTAATAAGTAATAGTAGCATATCGCTACCAGTTTAGCATTGTGCATTAAGTCTGCATGTGTAAGTAAATCTACAGTTCAAAATCTTTAAAATCTCTTTCTTCCTCAGAAAGTGGCGTGGTAATAAGTGTATGTAAAAAATGTAAAATTTTGACATTATATGTGTAAAAAAACATCAAAGAATTAACACTGAGAAATCACATGCACTTAGCAAAGCTCATATCCCGTTAGCATTAAAACAAAACAAAACAATATTGATAAAAACAAAACTTTATAACTGAACATTGAGCTAATTCTTACAACGGCTATAACGTAATAAAAGCATATTTTAATTTAAAACGTTTGCAAAGTGACAAACATATTGCAGTATACGCTTCATCACCACCACCAGGGGGCGCTTTATGAATCATTGTATAAATGTTCAATTGCAGTAAACCTTTTCGTTACTTTTATATATATTTCTTATATATTATTTATCGAGGCTGTTATGTACAAATTGTGTTAGAAATGTGACGTGATAAAGATGAGTTAAGATCGAGTGGATGTGGATTAAAGCCAAACTTTGTGGACTTTTTATTTTTTCGCTGCACTGTCCCTTTAAGAGTCTAGAGGAAGTGTAGAGGAGGAGGAGAGGGATGTGACGTCACACATCAAGACATCTCTCACTTTAAAGGCACACTCTGTGATTTCTGAAGAATAAAGTGGCAGTGATGCAGAAGTTTCCCCCTGCATAAGCTTTAACATTGCGTGTAAACACTTTAATCCTCCTGGAAATATAATGAGTGATATTAAACTATCACAGAGTACGACTTTAAACTAACGCTAGAACACATTCGGGACACTGCCTCAGACTCCTCAGACTCACACTGATACACAAACAAGACAAATTAAGACAGACACAATATTGCCGTGATTAATGAGAGAACCGAGGTTCTCTACAACGTAGATGGACATGAGACAAGGTTAAAAAGTGCAGAAACACTCAGCTACAACGTGTGTGTGTGTGTGTGTGTGTGTAGGTGTTTGTGTGTGTGTAGGTGTGCGTAGGTGTGCTTTCTTCTTCCAGTTTTTCTTATTTTTCATTCAGGCTCATTAAAGCTTTTCTTTACAGCAGTGTTGTCGTTATCGTCGGAGCCGGGCTAAAACGTTTTCACGTGTGGTTTCCTGTGAGATGATCGCTGATTGGACGCATATCGCATTGAACGGATGCATATCGATCAGTCGTGCACGTGATAAAACGTTTTAACGTTCCTCATCTCGTCTCGTCTCCTCCAGCCAGCAGAAAGTAAGGGGTCAGGATTTAGTGTGCAGTGTGCAAAAGTTTTGGCTCCTTCATCGGGACATCATGCGCACAAACTCTACACAGAAGATGGACAAAGAAACATGGATTAGAACGTATTCATGGATATTTAGCAATTTAACCTTCAGCTCAAAATGATCTGAGCATCGCCTGTAGGATAGAAATATGAGGGTCCATGAAGCAAAGGCCTCCGCAACTTTTCTCATTTTGTTAGTGATGGAAAGCGCAACCCAGCATTACCAAAGTTATTACACTTGTAAATAACATCAACTGGAATCTTATGGCAATTTGAATTTAAAAACTGTATGGAAAGTTCAGAAATTAAAACTCTGGTTTAAATAAATAGCCAAAAATATTACTGCACACGTTTAAATAATGTGCCTAAGTTTTAATAGTTTGTTTGTGAAATAAATTTGTACTGAGGGGTGCGTGAATTTATTTATTTATTTATTTATTTATTCAAAGGTTAAATGGGACTGTAAAGCGTTTGAGAGCAATAGGACCGAGTGTGTACAGCCTTCACCCAAACACTATATAACTACTAACTGGATAAATATTTTATATTTTTATGTATTTCTCTTTGTATTTATATGTTTGAGTTGGAAATTCTACATATGCCTTCCAATAAATAAAAGTATTCATATAAATATTTATAGAGCATTGTTCATGCACACAGAAGCTCAAAATTGGTGTAAGATCAAGTAGTAAACAAATAAATGACAAAAATATTTAAATATACTAAAATGTATAACAAATATATCAAATGAACATAAGCTATGTAAAACACACGTATATAATAAAATGAAACAGATTTAATTAAAAATAATGAAAGAATTAATAAAATGTTAATTTAATATTTATTAGAGCTTCACAGGGATGATGAATTAGTCGATATAAACACGAGTGACTCACATTAACTGTAATATTTCAGTCACATGCTTATTTTTACCACTAAAATATAAAACATCCAGTTATATTATATATTATATTTTAGAAATAAAATATGATCTCATGCCAATATGGAAATCTCTTGGATGACAGATCATTTTATTTTATTTTTAAAAAAGTTATTTATTCTGGCAGCATGAAAGATGAAAATGTAGTAAACAGTAATACAAAAATATATATTATCAAATAAAAACTAAAAGACAGCGGTAAACCATCTACCTGATCAATACTGATGAAAATCTGAGGTAAATATATTTTTTAAAAATCTCGGTTCTTACCCTCAAAGTCTACACGTCCATCACCATTCAGGTCGATATCTTTCAGAATGTCCTCCAGGTCTCGATGCCCCACCTGAAATACACCATATACCATGAAAATATACTGTATACCCTGAAAAAAAAAACCCAAATATTTCACATTAATGGCAAACTCTTGTGCTATCATCACTTTAGAAGTTTCAAAATGGTGGCTCCCATGGAAGTTTGGCGATCAGTCAATGCTAACTGTAATTACAATAAATTGAAGTCATTTAGAGTCGTTTTTTAGTAGTTTACCAACACATCTGAGGTAAATGTTGATGTTTCGGATAATTCTGTCTCATTTCCACTCTCGCTGTGTCTTTACATTGTTCATATTAGAAAATGAATTAACAGCTACATGCTAGCTAGCTACAGTTTGAGCCTCATTTTAAATTCATAAATTCACACACTCGCCTGGTGGCCTAACAGTTTCCTCATGGCTTCCCTCAGCTCACTTGTACTGATCTCTCCATCACCGTTAGTGTCAAACTGCCGCAAAAATGTAAAAAAAAGTCAAATAAAAATGATATAAATATCATTATGAAGTTATGAGTTATGAAGAATATGCTTTATATCACAAAAGTAGTGTGTATTTTTTCTCCTCACCTCCCTGAAGGCGTTTCTGAGCTCCTTCACTCCGATCATATCTGCTGTTTCTGCCAAAAGCTTTGGTCCCATAAGTCCCACAAAGTCATCGAAGTCCACATGACCTCCCACTAACACACGCACACACACACACACACACACACACACACATCAGCCTTCCAAAGCCATCAATTTTCACATGACCTCACAGTGAAACATCACTGCAATCACACACTCACGGTTCATGTTGAACTGTTGGCTCAGTTCGATCAGCTCCATTTCAGTGGGCATGTAGCCCATCGTCCTCATACAGTTCCCCAGGTCTTTACAGCTGATAAAGCCATCCTTATCTTTATCAAACTCTTTAAAGGCTTCACGGAGTTCTATACAAACACACACACACACACACACACACACACACACACACACACACAGAGACACAGAAACAAACAATGAGAACTTATTTTAAACCTCGCACTAAGTAAACTTAGTAAACACAAAACTAAGAATAAATGCAAGATGCTAACTATATATAATCATGCCCATTACACACTCGCTACAATCACACTATTATAATATAATTACACACTCATTATAATCACACACGTTATAATCACACTCTCTATAATCACAGAATCTATAATCACACTCTCTATAATCACACACTCTATAATCACACAGTCTATAATCACACACTCTATAATCACACACTCTATAATCACACAGTCTATAATCACACAGTCTATAATCACACACTCTATAATCACACACTCACTAAAATCACAGTCTAAAATCACACACTCTATAATCACACACTCTATAATCACAGAATCTATCATCACACACCCACACAATCTATAATCACACACTCTATAATCACACACTCTATAATCACACACTCTATATTCACACACTCTATAATCACACACTCTATAATCACACACTCTATAATCACAGAATCTACAATCACACACTCACACAATCTATAATCACAGAATCTATAATCACACACTCACACAATCTATAATCACATACTCTATAATCACACACTCTATAATCACACACTCAATGTAATCACACACTCTATAATCACACTCTCTATAATTACACACTCAATGTAATCACACAGTCTATAATCACACACTCTATAATCACAGAATCTATAATCACACACTCTATATTCACACACTCTATAATCACACTCTCTATAATTACACACTCAATGTAATCACACAGTCTATAATCACACACTCTATAATCACAGAATCTATAATCACACACTCTATATTCACACACTCTATAATCACACTCTCTATAATTACACACTCAATGTAATCACACAGTCTATAATCACACACTCTATAATCACACACTCACACACTCTATAATCACACACTCACTATAATCACACACTCTATAATCACACACTCTGTAATCACACACTCTATAATCACACATTCTATAATCACACACTCACTATAATCACACACTCTATAATCACACACTCTATAATCACTGTCCATGTCTGTACTCACCCTCGATCTCCTCAGGTCTCAGCTCTCGATCCTGCACAAAGCAAAAAACAGTGAGAGTTTGTATTAAAACATGTGCGTTCAACAGAAACACACACACACACACACACACACATGTGACCAGGCAGTGTACCAGCATCCCCTGGTTAGCAGCATGTGGCAGCTGAAACACACACAGTATCTCCATCATACCTCCACGTTACACACAACCATATACACACCTGCCTCTAAAAAACAGCCTGTGTGTCTGTGTGTGCTTGGGGGTGGGGTGGGGGTCTGTGTGTGTGCATGTGTGTGTGTGTGTGTGTGTGTGTCCATGAATACTGATGCGTGCAAAGCCTTTAAAGGCCATGAAAGAGAGAACCACAAAGAACAGAGACACGTGATGTAAGAGATGAGTGGAAATATTACACTAAACAGTCATACAGATAAACAGACAGAGAGACAGACAGTAATAGTACACCTACAAAGAACTTCTAAAGTGGCCAATTATATTGAATTGAACCACACACACAGACACACACACACACACACATGCACATACACACACACACACACACACACACACACACACACACAGATGCACACATACGTTATGAATGTCACAGTGCAGAGAGAAATATTTCCATTAATAAAAATAATCATAAGCCAGTTTTCCATTCATCCATCCTAAGTGTTTACTGAGCACTGACACTTATACACCTATACAGTACATACACACATACACACACACACACACACACACACACACACACACACAGAGTGAGAGAGAGAAAGAGAGAGAGAGAGCGAGAGAATAACTCAATACTGGCAGAAGTCACAGTGCTGAATGCTGTAATTGTATCACTGATATTTTGAGAGCAGCCATTTTTAAATCCCATCCGCTCATCACTGATCTCACACAGGAAGTGACACAGGAAGTATTTAATTATTCAATTCTCAAAAACTGTTGGAAAACATTGCAGCGCATCCATCTGAATTCAGCACCAAGAACTGTTTCATTCCATCATTTATCAGCAATCTGTACAATATAATTACTATTTTGACTCAGTACAGTGCGTTCTGATTGGCTGAGGACAGTACAGTGCG
>NC_071259.1:109811-127311 GCF_023375685.1 Ictalurus furcatus | reverse complement strand
CCGCCGCGCGCTTTCGGTCCGGCGGCGACGGCAGCAGCAGCGCCGGGTGGCAGAGCGGACGGCGCGAGCTCGCGTCGCTATCGGGGCTCCAGAGCGGCTCGTCCGGGGCTCGCGATCTCCGGTCTGCCGCGGAAGATCTGAGCAGAGAAGCGGTGGAGTCGCTTTTAGGGAGCGAGAGACTCATGATGGGCTTCATCTGTTCATCCTAAATAGAGATTAGGAGAAAGGGAGGGAGAGGAGAAGGGAGAGGAGAGGAGAGGAGAGGTAGATAGAAAGAGAGAAAACGAGAGAGAGAGAGAGAGAGAGAGAGAGAGAGAGAGGAGACTAAAAGAGAGAGAAAGGGGAATTCAAGGTGATCCAATAACATCACGCTGGTGTGTGTGTGTGTGCGCGCGCGCGCGCGCGTGTGTGTACAGGACAGGCACGTGGTGATATTCGGTTATACAATATACCGCGGTATTCAGCGTGCAAAACATGCCATGGGGTGAATTACAGGTCCCTTTTTTGGGAGGAGAAAGAAGAGGACCCTTTAATGAAGAATGAGCTTCCCAAAAAAGTAAAGGCAAAAATTTAACACATAAATAAAAAATATTTTATATTAATAATAAATATTTAAAAATGGACACATAGTGCTGTATAGTGCTACCAGATAGAGGATAGAAGCTGTTGTTATAGTTATTATATCATATCATATTATTAGAGCAGATCTGCAGTATGGAATGCACAATGTGAGGTTGTGTATGAGTCTTCTTCTTCTTCTTCTTCTTATTATTATTATTATTATTATTATTATTATTCCCCAATGGGAGTCTATGACAGCCCTATGAACCGTAAGAGTTAACTCTAAAGGTCCTGGGTTTGATTCCCATGTGGTGCAAGTTCTTAAAAGTTTGTGTAACATTTTGTCTTTCGGTTCCTTTCTTTTGTGGCTCAGCATTGCAGTAACCTTTCAACTTCTTGGCACGCAAATAAATGCCTCTGTTCTGTTCCTTTCCTGTTCATCTTATTCTCAACTGTGGTTCTGAATCTTTCATCCATTCATTCATGTACATTCTATTTCTCCTCTTCGTCTTCTTCAGGCTCTGCATTGCACTTGCTGTGCATTTGGTGCTTGGCCCCTTTAAACGCTGCTTGCAGCTTTTATTATTATTATTATTATTATTATTATTATTATTATTATTATTATTATCACAGTCTCATAAGGCACTGTGTGCCTCTTGGGCATTCAGTTCTGGTGTATAAGTGGATCACCTTATTCACACTAACTCCTGCACACACACACACACACACACACACACACACACACACACACACACACCACCATTATTAGCATCAACGCCTCCTTGTTTCCTCTTTCTGCCCTTTTTTCCACCATCTTGGCAATGTCCACTTTCTCCCAGACAGCAGTGAAGTTTCGGGATGCATCACACTCTCGCCCACACACTTCCACCTGATTAAACACAGTGTCCCAGCACAGGCCGATATTTAGCCTAACCTACAGGACACACCTCTGTTATATGAGCATCTGCATAATTCATTAAGACCACATATCTTCCAGGGTTTTAGACTTCTTCAGATGGTTTGTGTATGAGTATTTGAGGTTGTGTAGAAGTGTGTGAGGTTATGTAAGAGTGTGAACTTGTATGTGAGAGCGAGAGGTCGTGTGAACATGACTGTGAGGTTGAGTATGAGCGTAGGAGGTTGTGGATGAGTCTATGAGATAATATACAAGTGTGTGAAGTTATGAACGAGTGTATGGGATAATTTACAAGTGCATGAGTTTATGTACAAACAAGTAAGGTTGTGTGCACAAATAAGAGGTTGTGTACAAGTGTGTGGGCTTATGTCCAAGTTTGCAAGGTTATGTAAGAATGTGTGCATGTTTGTACTAGAGGTTCTGTATGAGTGTAGGAAATAATATATGAGTGGTGTGAGCTTGTGCATGAGCATATGAGGTTGCTTACATGTGTATGAGTGTATGAAGGTGTGTATGAGTTTGTGTATGAGTGTATGCATGAGTGTGTAAGATAATGCACAAGTATTTGACGTGCGTGTATGAGTGTGGGAGTGTGTGTATGAGTGTGTGAGGGTGTGTACGAGGGTGTGAGGGTGATTTGACCTGATTAAACACATGGTGTATATGAGTGTGTGAGTGTGAATGTGTGTGTATGAGTGTGTCAGGGTGTGTATGTGGGTTGATGATTTATATGGATGGGTGTATGAGTGTGTGAGGGTGTGTATGAGGGTGTGAGGGTGTGTATGAGGGTGTGAGGGTGTGTATGAGTGTGTGAGGGTGTGTATGAGGGTGTGAGTGTGTGTATGAGGGTATGAGGGTGTGTATGAGGGTGTGAGGGTGTGTATGAGGGTGTGAGGGTGTGTATGAGGGTGTGAGGGTGTGTATGAGGGTATGAGGGTGTGTATGAGTGTGTGAGGGTGTGTATGAGTGTGTGAGGGTGTGTATGAGGGTGTGAGGGTGTGTATGAGGGTGTGTATGAGGGTATGAGGGTGTGTATGAGTGTGTGAGGGTGTGTATGAGGGTATGAGGGTGTGTATGAGTGTGTGAGGGTGTGTATGAGTGTGTGAGGGTGTGTATGAGTGTGTGAGGGTGTGTATGAGGGTGTGAGTGTGTGTATGAGGGTGTGTATGAGGGTGTGTATGAGTGTGTGAGGGTGTGTATGAGTGTGTGAGGGTGTGTATGAGGGTGTGAGTGTGTGTATGAGGGTGTGTATGAGGGTGTGTATGAGTGTGTGAGGGTGTGTATGAGTGTGTGAGGGTGTGTATGAGTGTGTGAGGGTGTGTATGAGTGTGTGAGGGTGTGTATGAGGGTGTGAGTGTGTGTATGAGGGTATGAGGGTGTGTATGAGGGTGTGAGGGTGTGTATGAGGGTGTGAGGGTGTGTATGAGGGTGTGAGGGTGTGTATGAGGGTATGAGGGTGTGTATGAGTGTGTGAGGGTGTGTATGAGTGTGTGAGGGTGTGTATGAGGGTGTGAGGGTGTGTATGAGGGTGTGTATGAGGGTATGAGGGTGTGTATGAGTGTGTGAGGGTGTGTATGAGGGTATGAGGGTGTGTATGAGTGTGTGAGGGTGTGTATGAGTGTGTGAGGGTGTGTATGAGGGTGTGAGTGTGTGTATGAGTGTGTGAGGGTGTGTATGAGGGTGTGTATGAGGGTGTGTATGAGTGTGTGAGGGTGTGTATGAGGGTGTGTATGAGTGTGTGAGGGTGTGTATGAGGGTGGGTATGAGGGTGTGTATGAGGGTGCGAATGTGGGTGTGAGGGTGTGTATGAGGGTATGAGGGTGTATATGAGGGTGTATATAAGGGTGTGAGGGTGTGTATGAGGGTGTGTATGAGGGTGTGTACGAGGGTGTGTATGATGGTGTGGGTGTGTGTATGAGAGTCTGTATGAGTGTGTGAGGGTGTGTATGAGGGTGTGAGGGTGTGTATGAGGGTGTGAGGGTGTGTATGAGGGTGTGAGGGTGTGTATGAGTGTGTGAGGGTGTGTATGAAGGTGTGAGTGTGTGTATGAGGGTATGAGGGTGTGTATGAGGGTGTGAGGGTGTGTATGAGTGTGTGAGGGTGTGTATGAGGGTGTGAGGGTGTGTATGAGGGTATGAGTGTGTGTATGTATGTACGAGTGTGTGTATTAATGTGTGTATGTGGGTATGAGGGTGTTACATACCATTTTTAAAATGGTTTTAGTTTTCTATTTCCATCAGGACGGTTTATATTGATTATTAAATCATAACTCTTTAGCTCCCTCTTGTGTCTCTGAAGATTTAATGCAGAACCCTACAACAGAACGGTTCTTTTAAAGGTGTTTTTCACACAAAAAAAGCACTTAACTATCCAAAGAACCTATAAGGAACTGTTTCTGTAAAAGAGCGTGTAAGCGTTTTGAACCGTGCATGTTCCACAGTCACTGCCATATAATAAATCAACTACGCAGCATTTAAATTTGTGAAAAATGCAGAATTTGTAGTTTTAATGTCTCTAATTATAATCTAAATCAAACACAGATTTTCTGTGCACTGTCTTTTGTAATGCATAGATAATGTTTCTAAAATGGCTAAAACATTATTTCCAAAAGAATTTTGTTTAAATAGTAAAAAATGATTTTATTACATAAATTAAGTTATATAAATAGTATGCAAATCAGGTTTATTATCAGAATGTTCAGACTTTCAGCTGTTTGCGATGAACAAATCAAACAAGAGCGATTGAAATGGTTCGACACAACGAACGCTTCAAGTGTTTTCCCAAATTGAACTGAAAATGCAACTTATAATGATTTCTCCAGTCTCAAAATTATTCACCCCCTTCATGGCGAGCATCTTTAGTACTCAGTAGAGCTCCTTTTGCTGTTATGACCTTCTGCAAACGAGACGCAGAGCTTCTGCAGCGTTCCTGGGGAATCTTCTCCCGTTCCTCATGAGCACTGGCCTCCAGTTCAGTAATATTCTTGGGTTTGCGTGCTGCAACTGCCTTCTTCACATCCCACCAGAGATCTTCTATGGGGTTCAAGTCAGGTGACTGTGATGGCCCTGTAGAATCTTCCAGGACTTCTTCTGTAACCAAGCCTTGGTGGAATTTGAGGTACGCTTGGGATCGTTGTCCTGTCGGAAGGTCCAATGACACCCAAGCTTCAGCTTCCTCACAGACGGCATGACGTTTTCTCCTGGGATTTCCTGATACTGCACTGAATCCATCTCGCCTTCCACACGCTGCAGGTTTCCAGTGCCAGAGGATGTAAAGCAGCCGCAGAACCTAAAACTGTTTATTGATATTTTGTATTTGTTAATATTTTTACAGTGTATATCCTGTATAGTTATTTGTGTATAGTTATCTTTGCTCATTTTTCTCTGGGATGTGTGATTGTGATTTTCACTTTAATGTACTTTAATAACCTGTAGCCATGAAGTCATGATGTCATCTGTTATCTGCTACAAGCCCCGCCCTCTTTTCGTGGTGCATGATGGGACAGGTGAGTGCACACCGGGTCCACACTTAAGGTGACGTTTCCTGATTTGATACCATCTGCAGTTTGAGTAGTTTATAACATTGTGTAACACTGTAGCTTATGCAAAGTGATACAGAGCAGGGGTGTGTGTGTGCGTGCGTGTGTGCGTGTGTGTAAGTGTGTGTGTGTGTTATGCAATACATTTTATTTTAGGAACAGATTTCACAGCCAGTACAAATTCTGCTGCTGGTGTTTTCAACTCTCAAATCCCAATCAGCAGGTAGAGGAGGAGAAGAAGCCGAGTCCATCTCCAGATCTCAGCCAGGCTTTACTACGAGACGCTCTTTTACCAACAACGCATGCTGAGAGACGACATTGTTCCCCGGGACCTAATTTACATAAGGGCTGTTCATTTAGTCAGGTTCTAGTTTACTGCGGCGTGTGTTTCAGTATAGGATGATCTCACACACACACTCACACACACACACTCCTGCACCACGAAGATCAGTGATCATCTTCCAATGATCTTCCATTTGATTTAATCTAATGTGAGAAATGCTGAAGGATGACATGTTAAGAACACTGATGTCACATTACGCTTGTGCATGAACTGTAGAATAAACGCAGCGTGAAGGAGTCAGTGCTTTATCTACCCCAAAACAACCGAATGTTTGGAAAATGTGTCTCTCACGGAGATATGACCAACTAGAAAAGTCAGGCATCAGGCATCATTAGGAACCACACAATCCATTAAACCACCATCACAGACCATCAGAAACACATTAAAACTCATTAGGAACTTGTAGAAATCTCTAACGGTTTAGAGTGATTTTATCAGCGGGGCAGTACACAACATGGCCTCGCTAACTCACTCACACCTTCAGGAGAATATAAACTCACAATCAAACAAACAGCATGTTTCTGGAGGCAGGAGGAAACTGGAGAACCCGGAGGAACCCAGAAGAACCACACACAAACAAGATTAGAGTAGCTTTCTGAGCAGTTTTCTAGCATAAAATCACGATTAGAAAATGAACCAACGTGCTAATATGAAGTTTCTAGCCAACACTGAGTAGCTAGGTATCTACCTGACTAGCAAACATGCTAACGCTAGTGGTCAAAAGAGTTTATGGTTTATATGCCCTATGTAGCTGAAATGAGAAAATGCACCAACATGCTAGTATCAAGGAAGTGTCGCTAGGTTTTACTAGCAAAGTGCATTCCAATGACAGTGAGTGCTTCTCATTTTTTATTTGTGGATCCTCGTTTCCTTTCCTCGCGTCTTAGTTCCACCCCCTTAGGATGTAAGGGAAGGATGCAAAGAGGAGATGTGAGGAGAGAGGAATCGAAGCAAGTCGAATGGAATATCCGACCGATCGATTTCCGGGTCACAGGCTGGAGGGCGGAGGAGCGAGGAAACGAGGAAGCATTCATCTGAGTATTGAGAAGCACCCTGTAACTAGCTAGGGGAGGAAAAAATAAGCTCCACCCACCAGCTGTTTGAACCATTGAAATTCCTTCTATCTGCAAGATCGAGCTGCTCAGAACGGTTTTGTGGTTGCTGGGTGAAGGAGGCATTAGTGGGTAAAGCAGAGCTACATATTTTATCGTTTTCTCCTCGGATACCATCAAGAAGCCTGGCTGATTTATAACAGCATGTTTTAACTAGGTGTATTAACCATGAACACTAATGTCGACAAGAGAAAAGTGAAATAAAAGAATGGGGGAATGTGGTTAAAATGGTTTTTTTTTAATGACCGCTGTCCACCACTAGATGGCATCAGAGTCATTTTGGCTTCAATTGTTTCTCTCTGACATGATGTCTAAAGTATTTTTTTCATAAGCAACAGAAAAAAAATCAATGAGCATGTACACACACGCACACACGCACAGAAGGTTGCACAACCGGCTCTTTATTAAACACACGTCATGGCTCAGCCGTAGCAAAAATCACATTCAAGAAACACAGAAAGTCAGAACGTCAGCATAAAACCCGTCACAAACCCGCTCGGCTGCAAAAGTCACACGACGCTAGAAAAAAGCCACCGATTGCGAAACAGCGTGTGCAGATCGACTCGGGTCCTTAGAAAAGGAATGTACGAGTAGCACAGAACGAACAAAGCGGTCACCCACTGAAGCGCCTGAATGAGCTGAAAGTTCTGCGTTTGTTTATATCTACACTGTAAACTTCGAAGTGTGCTTCTGTACAAGACGCTGCGTTCAAATACAGTCGTGCGTCATCGTGTTCACGAGAAAGATTCGCGCGGCGTAGTGTCCACAACTTCTCAACACAAAATGTACTGCAGCAGAGAGCTGTGCCAGGTTTTTAAAACAATAAATAAAATGGCGGCTCACGTTAGTCCTGTTAGCGGTTGATGCTAAGTGTAATTACAGTGTCAATTTAACCATCCGGAGTCTTTTTCCAAACATTTACCAACACATCTGAGGTAAATGTTGATGTTCCAACTGTCACTGTCTACTTTTTAGCTAGCTAAGTCACTAGCTAGCATATATTCCGTGTCCCGTAACATACCGTTCGTTCTCAACATCGTCTTCTCACAGCGAAAACACAGATTCACAAGCTCTATTTGAACGCAGCTAGAAATACAAAGCGCTTCAAACTGACGCTAAAATTGATCGTAATATTAAAGAGAACGTTGCAAAGCAAGATTTTTGTGTTGATAAACGACCTGCTGCTAGTGTTTTACCTCATGAAATGTATTCATTCGTTTTTACACGATCTGCTCCTGTGTTTCAATACTGTTTGTCCACTTCCCCTACTGACCTGAAAGCCCACGACACGTCTATTACACATCAGGAAACGTAGCTGAATTGATTCTCCTCAGAAATACCTCGCTAAGTCGCTAGCGTAGCAAGTAACTACTTTGCTAACTCGTAGAATATTATTTAGAAATGTTTTTAAAGTGACCAAAGACATTCGTACATAGTGTAGTTACATCAGTTTATTGACTAGCTAGCTGAACAACTAGCATACTAACTAGCTTGTGTGCTAATTACGGACATTTCCTAGCACTGTTCTAGTAAATAATCAAGTGTGTAAGTATATAGTGTGGGAGTTTTTGGGATGGAACCCAAAGGGAAGTGGACGAGGAGCGCGTGTTAAAAACAGTATTATAACACAGTCTTTACGCTACTCGTGTGTTTGTATAAACACCGAATAAACAGGTCGTAAGGACGTCGCTAGCGTCTGCGTCAGCGCGCGGTTGTTTATCGTCCTTCTGACACAGAGAGAAAATACAGTATATATATTTATTCTCATATATATGTACACTTTCCGTTCAGTCACACGCCGGAGTGTTAAAAAAAAAAGTGCAGCGTGAACGCTTTAGACGCGACGCTTCTGACCTGAAAAGTGCTATACGGTCAGAATTTCATAAGTTTGTACACCCTGGCCTGTACCTTTAATAAACACTTAGACTGGATCTGATCTGTAAACATTTATGTACAGAAAATGTGCAAGAAATACTGTTCACCTCAGATCTGTCTCTCTACCGGTCTCTCTCTCTCTTTTTCTGTCTTTCAGCAGTAATGATGCAATCGTGTGCTCATCTCTCGACTGCTTATATACAGAAAATATCCAAATCTGTCATCCTGATCATTTACTTCAGTTCTATTTTACTGCCCGTTACTCATCTCTCTCTCTCTCCCATCCATCTCTCTCTCTCTCTCTCCCATCCATCTCTCTCTCTCTCTCTCTCTCCCATCCATCTCTCTCTCTCTCTCTCTCCCATCCATCTCTCTCTCTCTCTCTCTCCCCATCCATCTCTCTCTCTCTCTCTCCCATCCATCTCTCTCTCTCTCTCTCTCCCATCCATCTCTCTCTCTCCCCATCCATCTCTCTCTCTCTCTCTCTCCCCATCCATCTCTCTCTCTCTCTCTCCCATCCATCTCTCTCTCTCTCTCTCCCATCCATCTCTCTCTCTCTCTCTCTCCCATCCATCTCTCTCTCTCTCTCTCTCCCATCCATCTCTCTCTCTTTCTCTCTCCCCATCCATCTCTCTCTCTCTCTCTCTCCCATCCATCTCTCTCTCTCTCTCTCTCCCATCCATCTCTCTCTCTCCCCATCCATCTCTCTCTCTCTCTCTCTCCCCATCCATCTCTCTCTCTCTCTCTCCCATCCATCTCTCTCTCTCTCTCTCTCCCCATCCATCTCTCTCTCTCTCTCTCCCATCCATCTCTCTCTCTCTCTCTCTCCCCCATCCATCTCTCTGTCTTTCTCTTTCTTCAGTTCTTTTTCTATTTTGAGGAAATGCTGAACCATCAGGAAACACTCGTGTAAAGACATGTTCAGGTCGGATTATTCAGCATCGTTTCTCATCCCCCTCTCTCTCTCTCCTTTTCCACGCACACGGAGTATATCTCTATCTATTTCTCTCTTTTTCCTCACTCTCACTCTTCTCTAGTCTTCCTTCATCAGCATTTATGCACGTCTATAAAAATGTGCTTTCAGTTAATTGATTAACTGTTAAAAATGCGAGCGGAACTGTATTTTTTTTTTTTTGGTTGTTTTTTTTTTATCGCAATCCCTCAGTTATTATTTTTATTTATCTGATATATTAAAGCCCTGCTCACGTGTATACAGATATTTTGGAAAATAGTACATTTTTTTTCTCTGTGTTTTGATCTCCTGTTCACACAAAAACTGCATTCTGGGCCACTGAAACGGAAGCGTTTTGCGAAGGCGGACACAGTTTTAACAGTTTTTTGTTTTCTTTTTGTACATGAACAAGAACTTGTTTGTTGTTTATGGGAGAACTTCACAGCGTGAAGCTGCACGTGTTCACTGCGGCGGTTATGAACATGCTAGGACTTGGCTTATCGCGGCTGGTGATCATGTTGTTGGTCTGTGCGCTGTAATTTCTTGTGCGATGACGTGTTTGCAGTTTAATCTCACTTCGTGGATCTGATGTGCGCTGTACTGTTCCTGACTCCATGCAGATTCAGGAGAAGAACCCGGAGAACACGTCGCAGTTCCACGTGGTCAGTGCCACGCGTATCAATTTGTTTGTTTTTGTTTTTTCTTTTCATTTGGTCATGTTGGTATTTTTCTGCATGTCTCCTTCTCTAATGCTATTCTTGAGGTTCTGACGGAACAGTTTTTGACGTGACATCACTGCGCCGGTGTGATCATGTGATCGTTTTCGTCTGGATGAAGGGATTTTCGAAGAACGCTGTTTGTGTGGACGGGAAATCTTATTTTAAAATACGTTTTCAAAAATATCTGTATATATTTGGACGGACAACGCCTTTGTTGTAAATCTGTTTAAAACAAAGCCGACCCTGAAGAGGATAAAGCGTTTGCTGAAGAGAAAGTAAATGCCGTAAACGAGTGCGAGTGATCAGCGGTTTCTCTTTGTAGAGTGAGCTTCAAGTGACCGCATGCTAAATCTCTCTCTCTGTCTCTGTCCATCCATCCACCTCTATCTTTTATGAAGACTGGACCACGTGGCATCATCTGGAAACACTTATGTACAAAAGCTGTGCGTACACTCACACTTTACTGCCTGCTCTCCTTCTCTTTTTCTTTCGTCCTTTCCATTTGTTTTCTTTGAGCAAATACTGAAGCAGTAGGAAACACTCACGCACATGTAACAATTTCCCTCAGTTCTCTTACTCTCTTTTCATCTACCCATCATTCAGTCCCTTTCTCTCTCTCCGTCTCTCTCTCCGTCTTTCTGACGAGAGCGTGAACTGAAAAAATCTGTACATAAAAATGTGTGTTCTGGTTTGTCCTCCTCACTGCTCTGTTACTCGTCCCTCCTCTACTGTCTCCCTCCATTCTGTCTCTCTCTCTCTCTGTGACACTTCATCAGGAAACCCTTATGTGCAGAAAAATGCGCATTAAGTTGTTCTCCTTCCATCCGTCTATCTATCCCTCTCTCCTTCTACTCTGTTTCTATTTCGTCTTTTCTACTATACTGACTGATTTGTGAAAATCTATGTACATAAAAATGTGTTTTTTTTTCCGCTTCAGTTCTGTCTCACTGCTCCGTTATCATCCGTCTTACTCTCCCTCTCTCTCTTTCTCTCTCTCCATCACTGACTCTGTCCATCTCTCTCTCTCTCTCTCCTTCTCTCATTTCAGGAGAGCGTGAACTGTGACGCTTCATAAGGAAACACTTATGTACAGTAAAATGTGCAAGTCATCAGCTTCACTTCACTGTTATGACTCATCAATCTTTATCTCCAGCTCTCTATCCCTCGTTCCACCCGTCTCTCTCTCTCTCTCCATACATCCATCGCTCTCTCTCTCTCCATCTCAGCGTCCCGGAGTGAAGATGTAGTCGAGCGCCTGTCTCTCGGCCGCCGCCACGTTCGGATGCCACAGATCCACCATGAACACGACACGGGGTCCGTCTTCTGGAGCGCCTGATCTCACACACACACACACACACACACACACACACAGATAAAGGTACAGGAACCAGAACAGCGACTACACTGATACTTAAACATCACACAGACATTATGATCTCGAGGCTCACTGTTAAAGGTCTGAAGTGTATTTACATTCGACCTTGCTGTGACCTTCATTCTTTTTGGATCAATTCCAGAATCGAATCAGTTCACCTGCTGGTTAAAACCATCGTTCCACATCAATCCTACTAACACTAAACCGCTCTGTCCTGAGATATCTAAAGCTAAAGAGAATCTCAGACGGACGGAAAACACACTTGGTAGCCTAGGCATAAAAAATTCAGATACAGTTTTTCCCCCTCTTTCTCTCTCTCCCTGCGTTGCTGTGCTGTGAGCTCTCCCAGCCTCCAACGTGACTCGGAAGTTAGCAGTGCATTCTGGGTAAGCTGTGCTCTTGAGGTCTACGGCGATGTCTGTTTGTGTCTCACCTTCGTGGAAGGCCGTGTGGAGGAACGAGTCGTCAAACAGCAGACAGTTTCCCTCAGACCAGCACTGCGGCTCGCCCCCCACCACCAGCTCACACTGAGGGGGCACCTTCAGCCCTGAACACACACACACACACACACACACACACACACACACACACAGATCTGCACGTCAACTCACACATCACACACTATTATTAAAAATAATAAATAAAGCAATAAAAATTCAGCGTTGTTATATCTGCAGCACCGTTACATCATTTCCCCCTGATTACCCATCTTTCTTCCTATCTATCCTTCACCGTGAATCTGGTACAAAGACGAAATGTCCAAAGCACTTCCATTACAGACAGTACGAGCTAAGGAAACTACGTAAAAAGAACGGAAGCGTAAGGGGGCGAGACGCTGAGCGTTGATTTGAGGACGCTCACACTTCCATCGAAGCTTGACGTCACCTCAGAACGTTCAGAAACCCACAACAGAGCAATCTAAAGCACAGGCTGTCCCAGACGTCTCCACGCAGGAGACAGGAGGCGGTGTCCACCAGCACCACGCCGGCTCTGCCTTCGTCACTGGATGCCGGTGGACGTCCGCTTCTTCTCGGTTGGTCTGCGACACTTCCAGTCTTTTCGAATCTGTTAATAAGTCTGGTGACAGTGTCGTGTGTGTGATGTTCGTGTCATGCTTCCTGTTCAAATCCATCGCGACCTCTTCCCGATCCAGCCATGAGACGGATTTCGATACGGGCTTTTAAAGTTATCTGAAAAAATATATCTAATATAATATCTAATATAGACCAAGTATGAGCCATTTTGCTGAAAAGTGTTAATGGAGACGTTTAGGACCCGCAGTGGGACGGAGTCGTCTCTCACCGCGCGACGCAACGTCCAGGGTGAACAACCGGGCTGTTGATGATAACGGGAACAATTCAAATAAAATGTAGCTAAAATAACAAAAGGCTGTGTTCCGCTAACTTGTTATGACTAAATTGTAATAAATGAGCTACGCAGCTACAATATACGTGGCGTGTCGCTAGCACCATGTTATCCTGCCTCCTGTTTTATTCTATTCTCTGACCAGCAACTGGTGTGTGTATATAATGAATCATCTACCCAAAAACCAGGTTGTGCAAGTGATCCAGTAACACAGTTTCACTGTCATCTCTCTCTCTCTCTCTCTCTCACACACACACACACACACACCGCTTTGAGCACATAAAAAAAATGATCACAATACAAACTATGTCTGATCTACTAACACACTTTCTCTCTGTCCTCTCTTTCACACACACACACACACACACACACAAACACGGTGCGAGTCTCACCCAGGTGGCAGCGCAGGCGGACGTTGGTGGGTCCGTAGTGCTCGGTGATGGTGGCTCCGGGGCTGATGACGGAGAAGCAGGCGTTTCCAAACACGTTGTTGGAGATGAAGGTGCGCAGTTGTCCCAGGACCCTCCAGGTGCGCGGGCAGCGGCGAGCGTTCAGCGCCAGCGTCGTGCCCTGGTTCACCAGGTAGAAGGTCCACCAGTGTCCCCGCGGCGTGCTGTTAGCCTTCCAGCCGGGCGCCAGCGGCGGGGGCGTGCGGTACACGCTCTCGAACTCGGCCAGCAGGGCGGGGAAACTTCTCTCCAACAGCTCCACGTCGTGCTTCTGCGCATCGCGAGAGAAAAACGGAGCGGACGGCAGATCGGGCAGGAAGAACACCTCCGCCTTCTGGATGGACGGACGATTACACAGACGATAGCGGTCCTGCTCACGCACACCTTTATGCACACGCCCCATACCTGTAGATCAATTAAATAATAATACAATTAATAATAATGCAAATAATAATAATAATAATAATAATTAACCACTTTCTAGTAAAACAGCAGCAAAATAAATCAATAAACATTTGTAGAAATGGTCACACACAAATTTGGTAATAATCTGTCATTATAATTTGAAATGACTTAATACACAGTTATATATAAAAAGCTATATACACACACACACACACACACACACACACACTGACCTGCCCATGTGTAGCGTTTAGCGTAGTCCTGTAGATTGTGGTAAAGTCGTTGGTTAAATCCGTTGCCGGGCCGCGAGCACCGGAAACACTCGGGTGATTGACAGTACGCAAAGCCGTTCAGCTCCTCCTCGCTGGCCCCGCCCCCTGTTCTGACTCCACCCAGTGTAGGGCGGAGTTTTGCTGACGAGAGTTCGGGCGGGCTGGAGCGAGACTCAGGCGTGTAGGAGGCGTGTTCACAGCCCACACGGTAACAGTACCATATAAACAGCAGAGCTAAACACAGCACCGTGCCCAAAGCCCCGCCCTCACACTCCCGCACGGCCTGCACCCAGTCCCGCATCCAATCCATCACACACACTCACACACACACACACACACACACACTGATCCTCTCAATATGGGATCTGTCAATCACACACGCCAGACAGAGCGTCCAATCTTCTCTGTGATTTTCTGAGCTGTGTGTTCATACTGGAGCAGAAGTGTGTGTGTGTGTGTGTGTGTGTGTGTGTGTGTGTGTCGGCGTCCAGATGTTTCAGGATTTCACCACAGCGCACCTGGAGGAGGAATAAGACACATTTTAAAGTGACACACACACACACACGGCTGCGGAGAGGCATTTGAAATTCAGTTGTTGTGCACACCTCCGCAATGTACTGTGTAAAACCATGAGTCATGTTCAAATGCTCTCTCTCTTTCTGTCTCTCTCTCTCTCTCACACCCATCTCCCTCTCCTATCTTCTCTTTCTCTCCATCCTTCCTCTCCCTCTTTTCCCTCAATCCCAATTTTTCAATATGCTTCTCATCTTTTCTCATTTTCTTCCTCTCTTTCATTTCCACTCTCATACCTCCTTCTCTCCATCCCTCCTTCTCTCATCCCTTCACTTCCGTTCTAGCTTCACCTCTACTTCCTTTACTTCTTCCCTCCTTCTCTTCCTCTCCCCCTTTCTTTCATCGTCCGTCTTTCCACCTCTCTCCGTCTCTGCCCCCTCTCATTCCGTCTCACTTTGACCTTTACCCCAAATTCTCTCCATCCCTTTCTCATTTCTTCATTCTCACTTCTTCCCTCCTTCCATTTTTCTCTCTTCCTCTCCTCCTATTTCTGTCTCTTCCTCTCAAGCTTTCTATACCTTAGCCTCTTCTTTTCTCTCCCGTCCTTATTCCCTCCTTTTCCATTTCGCTTCCTCTTTCTCTCTCTCATCACGCTCTGTCTCCCCGTCCTCTTCTCTTTTCTTTCTTTCTCTACCCATTTTCTCCCTATTCTCATTTTCTCCACCCTTCCCTCCTCTCTATCTATACCTTTTCTTTCTCACTCGTCTTCTCCTCTATCCCTCTTTCACCCTTTCTTTCTTCCTCCCTCTCTCTCAATCGTTAGCTCTCTTTCCATTTCCCCCCACTTTTCATTTTCTACTTGTTTCTCTTCCTTATTCTCTCTCTTTCCCTCTCTCAATCATTCTCTCTTCCCATCCTCTTGTTCTCTTTCTCTCCACTTTCCTTTCCCCATATTTTCTCCCTCTTTCATCATCCCTCTACCACTCCAACCATCTTTCTCCTCCTCTTTCACTCCATCCTCCTCCCTCTCCCACTCCTTCTCCCTCCATCATTACCGGTGTCAGTCCCTCCCTTCGTTGCTGTATTCAACGCTCTGTCGTTTGTCCACCATTAACAGGGCACCTGATGGACAGAGAGAGAGAGAGAGAGAGAGAGAGAGAACAGATTCAGATTTTCTGCAGTCTGTGTACACACACACATAAACACACACACACACACACACACACACACAATCATCAGCACTGATCATTACTAATAATAATGCATCAATAACAACACAAAGCATGTGTCTAAGAGTGTATTAATACATGGATAAGACATTACTGTATATGAAGGATATGAAGTGTAAGAGAGTGTAAACAGTGGATCTGTCACCCCACCTGTCCTGCTGCATGGATAATAAACCCCGCAGTGCAACACCAAACCCCGATTATTCACCACTAAATCCGCCTCACACACACTGTCTCTGATCCTCCGCGCTGGTTTCAGTAATAATCCGAATATTTACAGCCTTGCAGCCTGCGTGACGAACAAACAGCGCGAATAACCGCAGGAAAACGCGCAGACATTTGCGGAGACACCGAAACCAACCACGACTAAGCGACTCCCTCATCAAGAACCACAAATCCCATGATGCACTGCGCGCACAGGAGACTTTTCCACCGAGAGTCGTGATTATTAAAAACACACAACAGAAGCAAAGGGACCGTGTTTTTTCATTTATTTGCTAACTTTATATCACCAAGTTTGTTTATAAATGTTTAAAATTGCTACAAAAACATGGCGTTCTTCAAGACATGACGATTAAAAAGTGTAAACTTGTGTTTACGCCTCGGCGCGCGTTCAAGTTGCCGAGGCTCTAAACAACTAAAGCAAAATGGCGGCTGTAGTTTTTATACAGATAAATAACACACATTACCATTTTTATTTACTGTGGATTTTGCGTTTACAGGTTGAATAACAAAGCTGCATGTAAAAATTGTTAGGGACGAATTCAGATTTTATTTTTCTACGATTAACGAGTTGTTGGTTGGTACACGTTAATGATTCGTTGGCTTACCATGTACTACAGGGACCTGTTTCCGGGTTTTCAGCACGTGACCACGCCCTATGCAACGTCACAGCTTACAGCTTCTCGTAACACGTCACTAACATAGGAAAGTTTTTGGATATGTTAAAGAATCTGTCTCAAATCATACACTATAGTGTTACACTCTGCACTGTGTAAAGAACCGGGATGCTTGTGGTTTAGTAATGCCTCAAATCCAACGCTAAAATTTTGCGCTAAACGGAAATGATAGCGCTACAGAGTTACCTGAACAGTCCAAAATGGCTGCCCTAAATGTTCTATTCCCATTGTAGGTTTTCTGTCTATCAAACTTCTCGTAAGGTGCATCGACCTTTTGCATAAAATGTGACAAGTGCAGTGCTGGCGTCCATCTTTCATTTCTCTGCGGGTTTTAGTACACCATCCAGGTATTAACAGCGTATCTGTTTACCGATGTGAACACACTGCACTCAAAGTAAACAAAATACATCACTTGAGATATATATCATTTGTAATAAATTTACAACAAAAAGCAACATTATAGATAGATCAATAAAAAAATACACGTTTAAGTTAAACCTGTAATGCTGACTAGTATTAAAAAGATGCCAATTTTAAATTTATGTTAGTATTTATTATACTGTTTGTTACATTTCTGGATCACAAATATATTTCTGTCCCACTGTGTTGTGTTACACAAAACAAACTTTTCAAAGTGACCGATTTGTAAAACTGGGCCAATTTAATAAATACAGTGTCTCACCTGAAGTTGTTGGACTGTCCTTTCTCCTACTTCTTCATTTGAGTTGAAATCATTGCAAATTTTACTCTAAGCATTGTTTTTCTTCTTTTCAGTTGATGAGTCATACTATTTGTTCTCAATAATTGAGTGGTTTGACACAATTTGCTTCAAGAGATTTTTTTTAAAATTCACAGAAATTCTTTGAACGTTTTCTTTTACCTTTGTCCGTTGTTTGGTTGGGATGATTTACTCCAGTTCCACACAACGCTACTGTTTGTTAGGGTTCCATCCCTGGTGTCCTCACATCAGCACTATG
>NC_071259.1:99811-104811 GCF_023375685.1 Ictalurus furcatus | reverse complement strand
ATGCTGTATATCTAAGACTATAATAATAAACACAGAGGTTATACTGTGTATCTAAGACTATAATAATAAACACAGAGGTTATACTGTATATCTAAGACTATAATAATAAACACAGAGGTTATACTGTATATCTAAGACTATAATAATAAACACAGAGGTTATACTGTATATCTAAGACTATAATAATAAACACAGAGGTTATGCTGTATATCTAAGACTATAATAATAAACACTGAGGTTATACTGTGTATCTAAGACTATAATAATAAACACAGAGGTTATACTGTATATCTAAGACTATAATAATAAACACAGAGGTTATACTGTATATCTAAGACTATAATAATAAACACAGAGGTTATACTGTATATCTAAGACTATAATAATAAACACAGAGGTTATACTGTGTATCTAAGACTATAATAATAAACACTCATTCAACACAGACCAAAGGCTGAATAAAGGCTGAATAAAGGCATAAATAAATGCACCCGGTGTGAATGGTGTTCATATTGAATACACTGAGTTTTACTGATCGTTCATGTTTAATTTTAGTTGGCTGCTATGCTGTATTGTTGTGTAGAACACATTGTGGCTGTACCGGTGTGGAGAGTCATCCCGCTTATTGTTTATCTAATGCAAATACTGCACACTCACACTTCTGCGTTTGGAATTGAACACAAACCCCGACTTTGAAGACTTGTAGGCCTTAACACACAGTAATTTCCCTCTCTTCTAAAATACGTTGTTAGAAACACGTTAAGTATTTTCATTACTTTAAAAATCCTTAATGTTTAATAGATATTTTAACCTGCGGAGGCCGCCATTACGTCACATGCGTGGTGCTCTCTGAGTCGATGGCGTAAAATGGCTGCATTTGAACACTCAGAAGAATTAGCTCCTAGCCCCGCAGCAGGAAAAGAACGCCCCACTGCGCTGCTTTTGGCTGTAATGCTCTAGTTCTTGTGTGCTGCGATACAGAGGATATCTGTAAATATAATCAAACCCGTAAACAGCTTGTTAGTGCGTTTTTTCTGTATATTCTCATAACGTAAAGCGCCTGTAAAATTAGCCTAACACGCCTAGCCAAGACATTCCCAAAGTAAAATTGAATGCCATCAATTTTATCATCACTTATTGCGTTTTATTTTTCTTCCTTTGCACCTTTAAGATGTCCATTACGTAAAAACACCATGCATCAATTAATAATTCATAACAATGTTGATGCTATAATGAAGACACGCTTGTAGATTTGTTTCTAGCCTGATGCATTAGGTGACATGGTCTGTCAGGAACACTTAAAGCTCCATAATGTGGATTTAAATGTCAACTACAGTGTGTTGCATAAAGCAGAAAGTACGCTTCAGGTTTTACACGTACGCTAGGAACAGCGCACTATACGCGTGACGCAGAGTTCATCATCAGCAGAGTACACGCGTACTGTACGCGCGCCGGCCGATTTTTCGTTGTGATTTGACTTTGTACGCGCAGGCCGCACGCGCGCATTTAATTCTTTTTCATTATTTAGTTGTTCCACAAGGTGGCAGCAGTGACCCAGGGCCGATTCTCAAGGTGGTTGAAGAAAAAACAGAATAAACAGGAGAGACGGAAGAGTGCAGGTTAGAAAGGACCCACGTTTGTATGATTCTAGCCTTATTTTCCGTAATAATGATACGTTACAGAATAAAAGCCGTGTTCAGAATTGCTAGCTCTCAGGGTCTGTTCACCAGACAGTCGTTTCTGCACTAAACCAAACACTGATGGGGAAAATCCATCTTCCTCTCTAATGCACAGACTAATTGGTCAATTTCATTAGAGGCCGTTTGTGTCTTGTGTGTGTGTGTGTGTGTGTGTGTGTGTGTGTTCATGGTCACTTCCTGTTTGCAGTTGTTTTACATCAGTTTACACTTTATCACATTTATACATTTTCACACTAATTCGGAGACGCACCATCGGTTCATGATCAGACTCACACTTTTTTTACGTTTCTGGGAACTGGGAATTAAATTCAAACAATATTTGGCTTCAGTCCACTAAACTAAAATGTTCAGTTTTACAGAAATCTGCTGGATTGGACGTTCCTGTGTCTCGGTCTTCTGCACGCTTGGGTTGTTGCAGATCCCAGAACAGCGTCCATGAAGGTTTCATCTAAAGACACTCTGTCCTGTAGTTGTGGGAAAAACTTAAAGTTACAGCTTTATCTCTGAGAGTTACACAGCGCTGACACTGGAGACTCCTTCCGTACGTCTTAAAAAATAAACATTGAGCGTTTTTAATCCATTTATGCGGCACGTCAGCTGTACATGTCCCTGTGATTGAGCTGTTACTATAGAAACCATAACGTATCAGAACGAGCGCACTGATTATTGATCACTGTAGCTTCTGTGATGTAATGTTACCTGCATCAGAGACAGTGATCTTTTATTTATTTATTTAAAACAAATCCAAACATTGAACATGTTTTTAAGCTCTAAATAAAAGTATTTTAGATCATATTGCTTTTCTCTTAACTTTATTTACATATGTGGCCTTGAAGTAATCCAAAAATAATCAGATTACATTACTTTCATATGGTGAGACTTGGATTACGTTACTGATGGCATATTTTATGAAGTCATTTGTGACTGTAAGGGAACCCATTTTCCCAGTAACCCTCCCGACCCTGCGAATAAACCTGCGATGTGCAGCTGCACTACTGTCGGAGCTGCTGTTATAGAAAACGAATCAACAACCTCCTGACCAATCAGAATGCAGAGTTTAACAGCACTGTGGTTTTAGTGTTTTGGTGTGTCGTGGAGACTGATGGAGGAAGTGTCACACGTTCGCTAATGAAACCTATAGTGCATTACTGAGTGAAACTGGATGAAAGATCCGGTGTAGGGTTTTTTTTTGGTTTTTTTGGTAAATGGATCAGTGTTTATTGGTAAATGGTAAATGGTGCACTTATATAGTGCTTTTATCCAAAGCGCTTTACACTGTGTCTCATTCACCCATTCACACACACACACTCACACATCAGTGGTAGCAGAGCTGCCGTGTAAGGCGCTAACTTGCCATCGGGATCAACTTGGGGTTCAGTGTCTTGCCCAAGGACACTTCGGCATGTGGAGTCATGCGGGCCGGGAATCGAACCTCCAACCCTACGATTAGTGGACAACCCGCTCAACCACCTGAGACACAGCTGCCCAGATTCGTCTGCTCAAACGTCTGCTCAAACGAGCGTTTGTCCATTTTCCTGCCACATTCGATCATTAATTTGTTCCCATGACAGTGTGGTGTCCATTACATGGCCACTTACATCGATAAAGAATTTGAGACTCACTCACGCCTCTGTAATTGTTTCCTGACACACACACACACACACACACCCACACACACACACACACACACACACATCTTTATTTTATGTTTAAAGATTCAAACCCTTCTATCATTCTGATTTTTTCCTCCTTTTATCCCATGTATCACTCTATTTTCTTGTTTTTTCTCTCAGTGATATCCTGCGCTCTGGAGGTTCGGCTGTAGATGGCGCTATAGCTGCTTTAATATGTACATCAGTAACAAATCCACAGAGTATGGGCCTTGGTGGAGGAGTTATATTCACCATCAGGGAGAAAAACGGTAAAAACAATGAAAAGGTTCCTGTGCTGTATCACAGGAAGTATTGTGTATTATATTATAATAAAGCGGGGGGTTTGTTCTGTAATACGGCAGTTTGGTTGTTCATCAATTATTGAGTCAGACGTCTCAGGATTTCACCCCTTTCTCATGTTATTACTGTTGAAGATTAAAGGAGTGGTTTTGTAATATGTGGAGCCCTCTGCTGCTGTGGAGATGAATTGCATTTGTTTACAAGACTTTCATGAGCAGCTCTGCCTTGACTGGAGGGGGAGGAGCTAATTCATGGGCAGGAGAAATCCAAACAGAAGCTAGAAATGATTAAATTAATAGATCCACTCTATAGCAGTATAGTGAATCACGATTTTACAATTTCTTGTGGTAATTGTGCGATTGTTACAGGTTTAGAAACACTTTAAACATTACAAACTGCACAGTGCTGAGCTCTGACCATGAACTACCACTAGGGGCCGCTAACGAGGCAGTACAAACAGAAATGTACGAAAGCCCTAAGCGGCCTTGCGTTATCATTATTTTTTTCCTTTCTTGTTTTCTTGTGATCACGACTCGATCTCTCGTGATTTTTCAGTGTACTCGACATAACATCACGTAGTTTTTATTGTTCCTGCAGCGTCATGGATGAACAAATCTGTTTTTACTTTGATCAGGGACTCGCTCAAGCTGAAATAGCAAGATCACGAGAAAACAAGAAAGGAAAAATAATAATAATGCATGGCCTCTTAGGGCTTCCGTAGAAGTGACAGTATCGAGGTGTGTATTGATTTTTCTGATTGAGTCGGTATATCAGTTACTCTGTTTAACTCAGTTAATACTTTAAAGTATTAATACGTGCTTATCGACTGTTCTATGCTAAAACGCCCAACCGTATGAACCTAATCCACTCTGTTTTTAGGTAAAGTGAAAATCATTAACGCGAGGGAAACCACGCCGAAGAATTTTAAAGCGGATCTGCTGTCCGACTGCTCCAATGTGACAGGTACGTTACCACCGGAAACACAAAACACACACGTCCTGCTTGTTAACATTTTAGCTAGATTTTAGCTCGGTGATACTAGCCAGCTAGTTCTTAGTAAATATGGACTTTTTGAAGTGATATGTGAGAATAAGTGTTGTTCCTGCCGTGTATGTTCCTGCCGTGGCCCTGTGTGTGACGAGTTTACGGGTTTCCTCCGGGTACTCCGGTTTCCTCCACCAGTCCAAAGACATGCATGGTAGGCTGATTGGCGTGTCTAAAGTGTCTGTAGTGTATGAATGGGTGTGTGAGTGTGTCCTGCGATGGATTGTCACCCTGTCCAGCGTGTACGATGCTCCCTGGGATGGGTTCCAGGTTCCCCGTGACCCTGAAGGATAAGCGGTATAGA
>NC_071259.1:45000-90000 GCF_023375685.1 Ictalurus furcatus | reverse complement strand
TGTCTCTTTTTTTTCAAATATAAAAAATATATTCAGTCTCCATGTGTTGTATTTCTCTTCCACACTTTTTTTTTCCAACACACAATAGAAGAAATGAAGTGAGATCAAATAATACAGCATTCAGAAGGAATGTAAGGAGCACAATCTGGCTGTATATGAACTGAATACAATAAATAAAAGAAGCCACACCATCCATCTTTACATCCAAAAGTGTTTCTTCTTTAATTTAAGGTCAAATTTTAACCCGTGTCTTCCAGCAAATAGTTAAAATATATGAAATATAAACAGTATATGGAGGGAG
Organism: Ictalurus furcatus; assembly: GCF_023375685.1. NCBI lineage: Eukaryota > Metazoa > Chordata > Actinopteri > Siluriformes > Ictaluridae > Ictalurus > Ictalurus furcatus. The sequence goes on along the minus strand of NC_071259.1, from coordinate 89,699 downwards.
ATGGTGTGTGTAAATATCTGTACAGATAAAAGTTGATTATTATTAAAGTTTGTTTCAGTAGCCGGCGGGATATCCTCCTTTCCGTGGGTCCGATTCTGCACAGATCTGATCATCCTGCCTCACCACGGCCTGAACCACTGAAGGAGTACCCTCCAACCACTTTATCACATGATTCTTCTGCTCTAGTCCATCTATAACACTCTGTAATTTAAATATAGAGTAAATTATTATTATTGTTAGTGCACAAGAGAAGAAAAGAGTCACGTGTTTGTTATAATGATGCTCAGAGACTCGGAAATCTCTGTGAAAAAGATAAAAGAAGGGCAGTTGACTCATAAATGTATTGTTCTTTTAAGTGAATGACTCTTTCAAATGACTCAGCTGAATCTTTGTGTTGTATCTGTCACTTTAACTGTGCTGTCACGTATCACGTGCTTTGTCTGTATCGTGTGATAAATTTATTAATCAAAACTCGATTTGATTCACTTAAACATGTGTCCTGATGCCCACTGTAATATTCCAGCCGCACCTTCTCGAAGTCCTGTTCCAGCACGGTGTCGTTGGGGTTGAGCTGGTTGTGGAATCTGGGTTCCTTTACAGCTCTCTTCAGATCGTAGTTAAAGAACAGAGTGTTCAGGATCACCTGTGACCGAGAGGAAACGATTCACTGTGTGGCCTGTGTTCATAAACCTTTATAACAACACTTATTACTGTGTTAATCAGTAACAGTGTTTTAGAAACGTTTATAATCTCAGTAACACACTCACTGACCATCTGTTATCAGACTGATGGAGGAACTCACACTGTTTTTCCAGAAGGTGGATGCAGGGATGAAATAAGTACAGATCATTCAGTAGGTGGATGATTATATGCCAACAGTTATCATATGGGTGGATATACAGATGGAGGGATGGATGGATGAATAGACATGAGATGGATGGATAAATAAATGGATGAATAAATCAAGAGATGTATGTATGAATGGATGGAGTGATGAAAAGACATGGATAGTTGGATAAATAAATGAATGGATGGATGGACAGATTGATGGACTACTGGATAGATATGGATGAACAGATAAATGCATGGATGGATGGATGGATGGATGATGCCTAGATGGATAAATAAATGCATGGATGCACAGATAGATAAATGAACAGATGGATGAATGGATTGTTGGATTTATAAATGATAGATAAATAGATTGTTCAACAGATGGATGAATGAATGGATTGTTGGATAGATAAACATGGATGTACAGATGGACATATTTTTAATATGTTATGGATGAAGTTGTGTGTTAAAGCGTCATGAAACACAACTACATTTTCTGAGATTTTAACAGAGGTGTTCGTATCACACACCATAAGAGACAATCTCAGCATCTGTTCATTTTAATTGTAGGAGAAAACTGGTTAATTTTTAGCTTTTTTTTTTGTTGCTATTTTCGTCTTCCTGCTTTTAAAATCTCTTCCTGTCACATGTCACATGTCACAGGCAGTGACGTGGCAGTGTACTATAGTACTTCGATGACTTGTCGGTGTCTCATAATTGTTCATGAGCCTGTGTGTTCTTATCCTATAAGAGGATGCTGTCTCTTATTTATTCATGACAGCACGTGGTGCTTTCCTACAGATGTAGTCGATGAGAGAGGTTCTAATGGGGCACAGGTGTTTGTTTCAGTGGTCTAAGTGTTCAAGGGTGTTTTCTCGGGAGTACTATGAGAATTGGAGAAAGGTGGACTTCGGACTTGCTCATGAAGGCAGTTTGTGTCTACACAGTGATGCGGTACTCAGTCCCGAGGACTTTTCCATCCCTTCAGATGAGGTATGTGTCTAATTTTAACCATGACAGTTTTACTTGCCTTTTGAGCTAATTAAAGCACTTAAAGCACCGCATGCCATCATGTGCAAAACTATACAACGAGAGTCCGCATTAAAGGGAAGAGCCTTCGCCTTTTATTCATGAAAAGCTTGAGCTTATTAGCTAGCTACCATGACAACACTCCTCCCATCCGCACTGCCTCCGGTTTTGTTATGTTTTCCTCCATAGTCACGCTAGGGGCTAAGGGTTTAAATAGACAAGGCAGAGGACCTGCATTGCTATCTATTGTGTCTCCATTTAGCCCTGGGGATTCAGGAGGAGAGAAGTCTGCTGTCTCATCTGCAAACTTTGTCACGATCCATCTTTTTTTTGAGTGTTCTGAAGTGTCATATCACAGCAAACCAGTGACTACATTTCCCATCCTGCACTGCAGCCTACAAACATGGCCGCCATGGACTGCAATTCCCAGAACACTCATTCATTCTAATAACACACACCTGCATCCAATCTCACACACTCACTCACACAGTATAAAGAGTTTTCTACAATGTCTTTGCGAAGTATTAGTGTTATCACTGTACCAAGCAATTATACCCTGTTCCTCGTTTTGTTTCATGGTTCTTGATCTTGTTCTTGTTTCTCGTTCTCGATTCTAGCCTTGCCATGTTTATGCCTGTTTGCCAATCTCCTGACCCTTTGCCTGTTTCTTGATCTCGCTATTGTCTCGTGCTTTGGATTTCTCTCCCTGTCTCTCTATCATTAAACTTTTATCTGCATTTGCATCCATCCTAACCTTCAGTACAAGGAATACGTGACGTGAAGGCTCGCCCCCCCTCTTCCTCTCCTGCCTTTCTCTGCCACGCCCACTCCCCCTCCCCTCTTCACACAGCCATGCACGCCAATTTAAGCTGCATTTTTCAAAAACATTGAGAGGTAGACTTGAGCTGAAAGAGGGAGGTTTCATGACCTTTTAAGGTTAAAGCTGTGTGTGTTACCAGAGCCGTTGCCGTGGTGATCTTCGTCCCACCTGCAGCTCCCACGACCATTTTAACTTTGTTGTGTTTGTCGCAGATGATGGTTGGGCTCATGGACGAGAGCGGCCTTTTACCTGCACACACAGTGGACATGTTACAGTGTTCCTGCTTCATATCACAATCATTTACAAAACTTTTATTACAATATTATCACAATATTAGATCAGTGTGGCCAAATGAGCATACGGTAATGTAAAGGTACAGAGCTACATCATCAGTGGCACTAACTACAGATTACACTGTGAAGATTAATAACGCTACGTGTGATACATGTATTGTAATATATTGGACGATACATTATCACAGTTTATCTGTCTATATAAAACCTTCTGTGTCTCTGAAACGAACCTGAATAATTAGATAAAATCTGTTACCTGGTTGGATGAAGTTACTACGAGAAGGAGGAATGCCGAATGCGTTTGTGATGTTTGGAGAACTGAAGTCATCCATCATATCGTTAAAGATGATTCCAGTGGAACGTGACATCACTTTAGAACCAAACCTGCACATAAACACCATCAGGACTTTATATAGTGTGCTCTTATTGGCTGAGATAAGTATGGTGTGTTCTGATTGGTTGAGAGCAGTAAAGTGTGTTCTGATTGGCTCAGAGCTGTGTGTTTATTTATTTTGGTCTTACTGCAGGTTGATGCTGCTGGTCACACCCACGGCGCTCCCATCCTCAGCGATGATGGACAGGTGAGCCGTCCCATGATCCTCAGGGTTAAAGTATTCCGGCCCATAGAAACTCTCTGGGTGCGTGGTGTTATCTGTGATCTTACTGCGGATGTCATCGGCAAAGTAGTCTGAGGTCATGTTGTGGATGAGCTGAAGAGGGACAGAGGGAATGACGAACTCGATAAAGTGACAAACCCAAAGGATTGGATCGAATGGTTCATCAGACCAGTCGTATGGCTTGTGTTCTAAGGGTTTTAATAGTTTCCCGCTCACATCTTTAGTTCCTGTTTGAGGCAAAAATGGAAGATAAACTTATAAACGTGGTTTCATACTAGTTAGCTTTAGAAGCTGTATATAGTTACTACTCTTACTGTAGGTACATTGGAACCAAAAAATGCTGGAATAGCCACACCACAAGCATAACAGAAGCTGTTGTTACACGCCCACAAGAAACAAGTATAAACAACATGAGTGACTTGCTACGGTGAACGTAGTGATACTGATGAACAGCACGCCCATGATGTCAAAATAAACACTCTCTCACGTCAGTGATGTTGAGGTAGTGAGGATCTCCCAGCCTGCTCCTCATAGCGAAGGCGAAGCGGAAAGCTTCGATGATGCGGTGGTAAGTGAGCGTCTTCTTCTCTGTAGTCGACACACTGCGGTGTGAGAAATTATAACCTGCACAGAGGAAGTTTAAGACTTTTAGACCACCATCATCATCATCATACACTAGTTATAAGCTTTCATTTAACCTTCATGTGGTGACAGCGAGTGCTAATGAACATCACAAGAAGGGGCCGTTTATGTGGAATCTTCTCATTCAAACGGAGCGCTATTTCTCACTTGCATTCATGTTAACTATTTATCTATCATGAGCCAGCACTAGAAATAATGTTTATAGCTAGATTGCAAACAAATTTGGCTACTGAATGAAGATGGGGCTCCATTATGCTCCAGAACCATTCATGGAGCTCTTTGAGTGTGTGGTGGCAGCGTAAGGCTGGCCAGAAACACAGTGGGTGGTCGGCCTGCTACCCCTAACGTCGGGGGAAACCCAGCTCACAGCGTATCTGAGGGCAGGGGGCCCCTCTGTCTCTGAATTTCCCCCTCCACCCCATTCTCAATCAGTGCTCATCGGAAATTAGGGTCTTCTCTCCTAAAGCCTCTCCTCAGTCACAGGCTCTGATTCAGCTCATTCCCTCCCCAATCTCTCCTTCCCCTTCCAAATCTTATGAGGCAAAAACACATCAGAAAACACATCAGAAAACAACCTCATTCTCATTCTCCTCAATCCATGGAGAGAGGTGGTCCCTGTGGCTTTGGTGACAGTGATTCCTGAGGGGGAGGAGCTGGGACCGGAGGGACTGGTCCCCATCTTACCTTCCAAAATTGCAGAGGTTACCAAGATGCAAAGTTTTCTGATGTGTTTTTGCCTCTACCTGGGCGCACTAATTTCACAGAGCACCACATTGAGATGCCCCTGGGGTGGTTATATGCAGCTGACCCTACCATTTGCCTGATCACAAAAAAAACAGGTGGTTCTGGAGGAGCTCACAGACATGCCCTGTATGGGTATAATTGAGGAGTCCCACAGTAACTGGTCTAGCTCTGTGGTCCTGGTACCCAAAGCAGATGGTTTGGTCTAGTTCTGTGTGGACGTTAGAAAAGCCAACTGCTCAATTATTTAGGAACAGCTTGCTTTAATTAGACACTGGATTTGACTAAGGGGTATTAGCAGATCTTTTTGACTCCAATGTCTTAAGAAAAAACTGACTTTTCCACTCTGTTTGGGTTACACTAATTCGTCATCCTTCTTTTAGGGTTGTTCAGGGCTCACGGACAGAATCCTCCACCCACACACTGCCTACGCTGCTGCTTATTTAGATGACATTATTATTTAGAGTAATGACTGGAAGAGGCACATTCAACAGTTGAGGGCTGTCCTGAGATCCTTAAGATGGGTGGGACTCACAGGTGCAAGTGAGTTTCTGGGGCTAACTGGCTATTATCATAAGTTTGTGCCTAATTATTCAGACATCACCAGCCCTCTGATTGACCTCATTAAATAGTGAGTGCCAGATCTGGTGCAGTGGATGGAGTTGTGCGAACAGGCCTTTGCTTAGGTGAAAACTGCCTTTTAAGGTGGACCACTCTTACATCATCCTGACTTCTCTCTCCCCTTTGTTTTACACACTGATATATCCGATGGGGGGTTGGGGATTGTGCTGTCTCAGGAGGTGGGGAAGGAGGAGTGCCCAGTGGTATACATCAGCCGAAAGCTCTCAGTGTGAGAGAGCTATAGCAAAATAGAGAAGAAGTGCCTAACCATCCATTGGGTAGTCCTCATCCACTGATACTATCTGTTGGGAAGGGCCTTAACCCTTTGTTTGGACCACCCTCTGCTCCAGTGGCTCCACTGCCTTAAGGATGCCAGCATGTGGATCACTTGTTGGTGTCTTGCACTTCAGCAATTTAAGATTGAGGTGTTCCACAGGCTGGGGACACAGATGGTGGATTTCCTCTCTCACCTGCGGGGGGAGTCGGCTGCAGCCAAGCACCGTTTGTGAATAGAGTGTGGAGTCTGCATGAAAGAGACTTAATTCCAGGAATGAACATACACTTGTGTGTAATTAACATGGTTCTTTATGTACAGTGGGTCCGTTGCAGAGATGGAGAAAGACGTACCAGAAAGCATGTGGAATGAACTGAGCTACCAGAAAGCAGAAATGTATGCATGTGTGTTTGTGTGGCGTTTGTCATTAAACCAACAGAGCACTGAAAAGTGCAGAGATAAAAAAGAGAGAAAATAAAAAGAAAAAAAAGTTAAGCTCCAAAGCCTGCCCCTCGTGTCCTCACACCTACCAGGGGTTCCACACTTAGATAACTAGTGAGAGTTAGCTGGGTAAAGTTAGCACAATCCTGATTTGTATGTAAACTATTATAAATCATTTCTAATTAAAACCATAACGTTATGCTAAGCGGTATGACAAGACTAGTGGTGATGCCACATGATCAAGTTTGCAATTGGATAATGAAATTAAGTTACAAGGCTTTTGATCCACAACATTTTTCCTTCAGACAGTCTGAAGCGTGTGTCTCAGGTCTAAACTCCTCCAGCTAATAATGCTAATTAATAAGGTCTGAGTGGCTAACAGTGAGTTAGCATAACTGTTGAGAAAATCTACATGGCTAATACAGATGTTTTAGAGCCTTCTAATGTCAATTTATCTCACACAAAGGAACACACGACATACACACTCACCGTTCACAATGTTGAGGATTAGCGCTAGCACAGGACCGCCAGATGGAGCATCTGGAAAATGCATGGTGTATTCTCCTACATTTATCTTCAATGAGCTTTCATTCAACTCTGCTGTATACCCTGACAGGTCTTCAAGTGTTATAACACCACCTGGATCATCCCAAAACACCATGAACAGATTAGCATACAACATGAGGTGATTAGCAGTAAGTATTAGCCTCTTACTGTATGTGAAAGTATGGACTAGCATCAGTACTGTAGTGAGTATTAGCATTTATACTGTAGTATGGATTAGCATCTACACTGTAGTGAATATTAGCATGCATCTCAGTGATTGCAGGGTATTTTAGCATTATGCTGCTAATAACAAAGCTGGTAGCATGTTGTAGACTTTAATAGTTAAACACTGATGGACCTGCAGCCCGGATGTCATTCACTATCGTTTTAGCCATGGAGCCATTATAAAAAACATCAGCTCCTTCCTCAGCGATCCTCTCGTAGGTGTCTGCTAGCCGTGGAAATCTGATAGTGTCGTTTTCCCTCAGGATTGTTTTGTTGGAATCACAAAATACTTCACTGTAACAGAGAATAAATACAATAAAAAAAACATTGCATGTTTTTTTAAACAAAGCTCCATTATATTTGATTCTCAATACATAGGCAGCCTCCTCCTGAATAGAACACAGGGGTGGTGATGATGTTTTGACGTGTCCATGATAGTGATATTGTTCCTCACCACAGTGCTGGATCAGCCTGAATGGCCTCCTGGTTATCCCACATGGATTTGGCGAGAGCTCTGCTGACTCGGATGCCATCACGTGCCAGCTGGATGCTCGGCTTAAACAGCTCCTTCCACGGCAGGCGGCCATGACGCCGGTGTGCCAGTTCATAGCCACGGAGCTCACCGGGGACTGCGATGGACAGGCCTCCTGTTTATTCATCAAAACACAACGGACATGATGTCTAAAAACCTTTTTGGGAGAGACGTCTTCTTTATGATTCTAAAACAAATGAGGCAAAATCTAATTAAACTGAATCAAATAAGAATAAACTTTATTTTGCATTTTGTTGGTGAACATTTTAAACGTTGGCTTACATTGTAAACACTTTTTGCTAACAGGATTTCTTCATGTTTAGAATGTTCAGCACCTTTTTGAGCGAGTTGTGTGCTGTTGCCGAACATGTCACGTGATGCGTTTCGGGGAGCCATTTCCTTCGCCGTGATTGTCTCCACTTTCCCTAAGAGAGAAAAACAGAAATAGTGCACTTTCAGTGAATGAACTGTCAGTGAATTAATATTGCACTTATCTATCCTGAAGAAGATTTTCATCTCAGTCAGGCACGATGGGTGAATGGATTGTCAGGTTGATCAATACATTTTCAGATAGATAGATGAATGGATTATCAGATAGTGTAATGGTCTGCACTTATATAGTGCTTTTACTCTGTGTCTCATTCACCCATTCACACACACACTCACACACCAATGGTAGCAGAGCTGCCATGCAAGGAGCTAACTTGCCATCGGGAGCAACTTGGGGTTCAGTGTCTTGCCCAAGGACACTTCAGTATGTGGCGTCACGCGGGCCGGGAATCGAACCGCCAACCCTACGATTAGTGGACAACCCGCTCAACCACCTGAGCTACAACCGCCACAGCCACAGCGCTGTAACATCCAGCACGTACAATTCCATGCCCAGATGACTAGATGGTCAATTGTAAACATCTTCTTAAGTTGTTGTGCTTATTTCGTGTTTAAACACATAAAGAGCATATGGACTTCCTTGGCCTATGCATATGGCCTTGACTTCCAAGCAAATCCGTACTCCTGCATGCCATTTCTTGAAAATGTGCGCAGGTGAAAAAGTCTCTTCTCCCACCTGGTTACCGCCCACAAATATCCATAAATGGTCAATGCAAATGACCTCATACCTATGTAACTGTGGGGTATCCATATTCATTTTGACAATGGAGAGAAAAGCAAATAAGAGGAATATTGGGGAATGCAAATAGCTCTATATAAAACTTAAATAAATATTATAATAAATTATATTATTATAAATAAATTTAAATAATCAAAACGGATTAAGTTTGACATTAAAAAACAGGACGATCGGTGTAAATTGTTATTATGTTGTCTTCTGGGAAAAAATATAAAATTGATCTTATGTAGCTTGTGAAGGGCAGTAAATGAAAAAATAAGACCTTTATACAAAATACTAAGAATTTCCATCCGATCATCCTGTTCAGAAGTTTGCAGAAGATGCTGGAAAAGTAAAGAATGTGAGGGACTCGTGAACAACTCATAAAACTTAAACACACTCGTGAATCATCCAGGTAACGACACACAGTGTTAAGAATAAAGCGTGTGTAAACTTTTGAAATGGTTCATTTGTGTAAATTCAGTTATTATTGTGTCTTGTGGACTATACTATATGTAAACATCTGTTGTGTGAAATAACTTCTTCAGGGTGGAACTAAATGCAATTTTAATGATCCCTCTTATTTATTTATTTATTTATTTATTTATTTAAGTTATAAACATTTTGCAGATTTTGCAAGGCATATGCAAACTTATGACCTCAACTGTAGATAGATTTTCAGATGGATGGATGGACAGATAGATGGACAGATGGATGGACAGATAGATGAGTATCACCTGTAGTGCCGTTATAGATGATGAAGAAATGTCCTCCTCCGATGCCAATGCTGTGAGCGTTAAACAGTCCGACACACAGCAGCGCTGTGATGGCGGCGTCCACAGCAGAACCATTTCGTTTTAACACGTCCCTGAGACACACACACACACGAACAAACACAACAACAACAACGTGACCGTTACAGTCTCAGAGGAAAAACATATTCGACTGAGCTGAAAGTACAGAGGCTGCCCTCTTACATAGGTTGGTAGAGGAGTTTGCTGGCATGAAGGTGAAGCAAACTGGAGGAGGTTCACTAGCACCTGGAATGAGTGGTGTCAGGAGAGCTTCGAGGTGTTAAAAGAAAACTTACCATTTCCCCAGTACTTGCTTATGTGGATTTCTCTAAACCCTTCATCCTGGAGGTGGATGCAAGCTACCAAGATTTGGGAGCAGTCCTTTCCCAGGAGCAGGAAGGTAACGTAAGACAGATTGCATATGCCAGCTGCAGTCTGAGGCCCACTTAGTGCAATATGTCCACTGCAGGCAGCTGACCCAATTGTTCGGGAAGTTCTGGGATTTTGGTGGAAAAGCACCCGCCCAGGGCCTGATGAAGGGTGCCAGATGTTCAGGCTAGCTTTGACGTTGCTCTGCCAGTGGGACCATTTGGGGAGTTTTATTTTTTCACCACCGTCGCCTCTGACTAGCTCATTATAACTTAATATATTTTAAATTTATATTCGGAATTGATATATTTCTGTAAAGCTGCTTTGTGACAATATCCATTGTTATAAATAAAACTGAATTGAATTGAATTAATGAGTATCCCGAGTTCATGCTGCAGAAAGAGTATCTCATTGCGTGGGAGGGCAACACCCCAGAAGAACAATGTTGGAATCCAGCACACAATATTCTAGACCCACTGATCTGCCAGGAATTCCATGCCAAGCACCCGGAATGACAGCCCCTCACCCCAGAGGTAGACCAAGAAGAAGTTCAGCTCCCAGAGTGAGGTCTTTGGGGGGTTCTGTCACGCCAATGCCGGAATCCACCGGAAACTTCACTTCCCAGAATACACCGCAGGCTACAAACATTTCCACCAACACTTCACTCCACCAGCATGCTCATACTCCCCGGAATACTAATCATACACAGCTGTTTCCAGTCACACACTCACACTATATATACAGGAACTCTCACAAAGTAATGCTCAGAATACACTTACCTGACTTACCAAGTCTTTTGTTTCGGTGATTGTTATTCTGGTTTTTGATCTCGCCTTCCAACTGCATCTGTCTCGGACTCTGTCGCGTGTCAGCAGTTCACAAATACTTATCTTTAAACCGCGCAAATAATCAGGAATAGTAAATGCCCCTCAGTGAATAACTAAACCCGGACTGGGTTATATTGGGTTTAATGTAGATCTCTGGTGATGTAGTGAAATTTGTGACGAATGACAGGATTAATGACTAACAGGAATTTTGATCATATTGTGAGTGAAGGTCGTTTTTTGTCCTACCTGCCGATCTCAGAACATTTCCCAGCATCGGCTGCTACAGCGGCTTTGGAGTAGCAGTGATTTGAGATGTTGGTATCTTTATATATCCACCATAAGAGCAGGATGAGAAAAAGTATCACAGTAATGAACACCAGGGAAACACTGATGGACTTCTTTACCTTGAGTCTGTTCAAACACAACACAAAAATGAATAATGTTATTACAGTAATAATGTCACTGTATTAGTTTTTAATCATCATAACACAATCAAAAACACACTTTAACGTCTTCCCTGACTGTTCAGCGTTCAGCGTTCAGTCTCAGTGTCTTAATGTTTTAAACTAAACTAATTTCCAAATTGTGAATTTTCCCCGAGTGAAAGGATCTCCAGCCGGAGGAACTGTAAATGCTCAGTGTGAGACGTGATGACGTGAACTAGCTGTTATTACAGCTGTAATTATGTCCAGGCCTCAATTAAAGGTGTAATTATCAGTGTCTGGGTCATTTACTTAACAAATCACCGTATAATATCGATTACAATTAATGAATCTCAGCCAGAAAACAAGGCTCTGACTTTACCCCTGCGTGTGATGAATATATCCGTAACGTCTGGTTGCATAACACCTGTGTGTGCCGACAAAGGGAGGTGTAGACCTCCTTCAGGTAATAGCGTAGTCCCAAGAGAACTACATCATCCATTTTACATTAATGCTGCACCTGGGACCTGGGACCAAAGAACCCTTAATGGTTCTAGATTTGACCTTTTATTTTATTTTATTTTATTTTATTTTAAAAATCAAGAGTGTTGGCAGCTAATGATCTTTTTAAAATTAATTTAAACGTTTAGTCAGCTCTGTTCGAGTTTAGCTAGCTAAACTTACCAAAAGTTAATCTGAGTTTGAAAAAAAACCCCAATAGAAGCCATCACAGGAATTCTAATGGTTTCCACTACAGATGCCATTACAAACCATCTGCTAACCATTAAAACCATTACCATTATCAGTCCTTAATGGTATCAACTAGACATAACATGCAACCAACAGAAGGCAACAAATTACCAGTAGAGACCCATAGGGACCATTAAAACCAATACAATTCCCATTATAACCATTAAAACCATTACAAATTATATGAGGGTTTCTATTGGGTTTATTTTTAGCAGGGTATTAGCCTAATATACAGCTATTTATCTTAAATCATCTAATATATGTCAGGACAACTCCGTCCATGAACTCAGTTTCCCAGAACACACCACGGCCTACAGACATGGCCTACAGACTACTGTACACTTCCCAAAATCCATCACCGCAAATGTTCTTGTGCAAATGCTCCACTGAACGATTTAAAACTAAATCCATTCATATCCAGCGTGGTACATGAGGCTCCTTATGTCTATAATTGTACAAACCATTTTTATTGTAAGATATATTGCAAAGATTGGGAGAGGGAAAGGGGGTGGGGTGGGGTGGGGTAATGGAATGGTAATGTCCATACATCAGAAATATGTGTGAAATATTTCTCACAAAGGCTGAGATAAAAGGGAAATGTTTTGTTAGTTCCCAATGGCCAAAAGTTTCGGGTTTCACTTCGGTTTTTCTTGCGTGTTTATGTATGTGTGTGTCAAATTATGTCTGCCCTGATACAGCCTCTAAATATCCTATATTACACAATAACCTGCTCTATTACCCTGATAGAAATACACACACACACACACACACACACACACACACACACACACATTATGAAAATCTGGAAATGCCCCGAGTCCCTCTACACTTCTACTTCCACACTGTTTATAGATAATGAAAGCTAGGTGATTGTGTATCAATGAAAGTTACATGTACTGTGTGTAATAAAACATGCTGTAATGTGTAAAAAAGGATCCATTTAAAAAATCTACTTTTATTTGACATCTTTAAAAGTTCCTTTGTAAACGGACCCTTTGTCCGTCTTTCTTTCATCATTTGTTCACATTCATTTAATATTCTAAGCTGTAAATGATCGTTCTCACCAAATAAACAATCAGTGCATTTACTCCGTAATGTAACCTGACATGCAGAACTTTCTTATCCTTCCACTTTTCATACATTTCACTCACAAGCCCAGACAATTCCCTCTTATTTACATTTCCCATTCTGCCTCTGCAGATCTCCAGAAGATAATCAATAGCAGAATCGGTTAAAGAATCTGGAAAAGTAAACTTGATTTCCTACCTCAGCTTTCTTCTCCCGGTTTGTGGACCAAGTAACCATTCCTCAGAGCCATCAGCTTGCCCCTGCATTATTTCCCCTCAGTGTCACTATGGTTGGTCTTCACAATCACGATGGAGCTGAAACAGAGTCAGAAACCAAGTCAGAGTAATAGGTTCCTTACTACTAAACGTTCTTCAGCTCTTCTTCACCCTTTTCTTTCTTTCACCCAGGAGTGCTACTTACTGTTTATACACTACACAAAAAAATTAAATGAAATCAAAACCTCATCTAACGTGTCTCTCTGGCGCACAACAGAGATGTACTGGACAAAACTAAATGGCATTGTAATGATAAGTGATGATTTGTTGTGCGGCCAATAGCGTCATACCGTGAGTGTGTCAGTCGGGGTTCTGCTTGGTTTATTGCACTTCCTGTTAGACATGTCATTGCAGTTGCTCTGCGGCTGATCTCCAGCATACAAATGCCTCCATGCACATCAGTCTACAAATATGAAACTGAAAATACTACAGTACATCAAACCTGTAAACGAATTTTCTGTAAATATACAACAATTAAAAAAAATACCCAATTACTAGTCATTCAATCTACTCAAAAGACTATTTAATTCTGCCTACTGTAGACAATTTTCCAAATTTAACTCCCACATCTTAAGATAAGATAAGAATAGAGGTTTTAATTGGTTTAAAAACTATGGCATAAGGAAAAAAAAGAAAGAAAAAACAGGAAGAGGGGAATATCATATTCATATTATAACAAATATAATATAATTCAATACAGTTGTTGATGCTATTATTGAGCCAATACCAAGAAGAGTGTTTCATATCATGGTTAAATGGCTCAGTGGTTAAGACATTGGAAAGTTGTGAGTTCAAATCCCACCACTGCCAAGCTGACACTGCCGGGCCCCTGAGTGAGGCCCTTAACCCTCACTCAGTTGTATAAATGAGATAAATGTAAGTCACTCTAGATAAAGGCGTCTGCCGAATGCCGTAAATGTAAAGATCTGTATAGACAGGGTGGATGGCTTACAAGGTCGTCTCCCAAAGCAAGCAAATAATCTGTCACCAGGAAGTGGTCACTGATGAATCACAGCAATGGAGAACAAACTGTCATATCACAGCAAACCAGCAACTCCATTTCCCAGGATGCACCACCAACTACAAACATGGCTGAAGAGGACTACACTTCCCACACACACACACACACACACACACACACACACACACACACACACACACGTTCACCTTCTCCAGAATTCTAATCACACACACCTGTTGCCAATGTCATACTCACGCACTCCACGCTATATAAGAGACTTTTCAAACACTTAGTCTTTGCCAAGTATACGCTCAGTTGCTTAGTCTCTGTCGTTATTCCAAGCCTTATATCGTGTTTGCTTTTCTGGTTTTGGACTTTGTTTACTCTGTTGACCGATTCTCTGCCTTGCCTAGTTTACGTCTGTTTGCCTGATCGTTTGACCCTTGCTTGCCAATGTATCTTGATTTCTGCCTGATCCCTTGGACGTGTTATTTTATTAAACTGCCATACCTGCAATTGCTTCCGTCTCAGCCTACATTACGTGACAGAAACTAAACTAAGGAAAAAGTGTTTATATTTTAACACCTTTCTTACCTCTTTAAAAGAAAAGCAACCAGTGAATACAGTGAAGACGAAGGAACAATAAAGTGCTGCAGAAAGTTGTGTGTAAATGGCGTGTTTACCAAATAGATGCACTGATATGATCTGGTGATAAGAGATCTTCCCCGTTATTATTATTTTGTAGTGGTAAAAATATCAAATTTATTCCTTATAACGATTACTGTAACTAACAACCATTTGTGTATGTTTGTGTATAAAACATTTATTTATAGTAGTTAAGTGCAAGTATTACAAATTAGAACAACATAGAAATACATTTGCAAATTTCAGCTATTAGGTGTTCACTAAATACATAAATCATCAATGGATAAAAGTCATTAAAGTCGAGTAGCACAGCTGCAAATCACAGGTTTATATTAATGCGCTCGTTCTAATAAGTTATTGTTTCTATAGTAACAGCTCATTCACAGGGACATTTACAGTGCAGAGATTTTTAAAAATCATTGATCTGACGTTTTCTGTAAGGAGAAATGTGTTTATGTAATGTTCATGGAAGGAGTCTCCAGTGTCAGGGGTTTGTAGCAGTCAGAGGTAAAGCTGTAACTTCTGACATCTTCAGGACAGAGGAGTTTACGCTTCTTTGCAGTTTCTCAGAAACATGATGAGCTGCGATTATTTGTTTTTTCATCTTATGTGAGAAAAACTGTGAGGTGGTGAGGGAACGACTGTTTATAGCTGCTATAACGTAAGTGAGAACATGAACAACATTCAACAACATTAAA
Organism: Ictalurus furcatus; assembly: GCF_023375685.1. Lineage (NCBI taxonomy): Eukaryota > Metazoa > Chordata > Actinopteri > Siluriformes > Ictaluridae > Ictalurus > Ictalurus furcatus. The sequence goes on along the minus strand of NC_071259.1, from coordinate 74,167 downwards.
CATAACTATAAATGGATAAAAAATTATGTGTAATCATCTGCAAATTGCTGTGGTACAAGAGGAATAAAACACTTTAAGACATGCTGTTATAGGAAATAATCAACGACGGGGTGGTGTTCTGAAGCGAAGTTACTGTCACCACCTCAACGTTGATGATTTTCCCAGATCAGCACGTCCCCATATGACTGATTCTTAATAAACACCTTTTTCCAACACACAATAGAAGAAATGAAGTGAGATCAAATAATACAGCATTCAGAAGGAATGTAAGGAGCACAATCTGGCTGTATATGAACTGAATACAATAAATAAAAGAAGCCACACCATCCATCTTTACATCCAAAAGTGTTTCTTCTTTAATTTAAGGTCAAATTTTAACCCGTGTCTTCCAGCAAATAGTTAAAATATATGAAATATAAACAGTATATGGAGGGAGGTTCTCTGTGTATTGGAAACGTTCTAATGATTTGTACGATTCATTCAGATTTGCGTAAATGTCTTTGTAAAATGGTAAATGGCGCACTTATATAGTGCTTTTATCCAAAGCGCTTTACACTGTGTCTCATTCACACACACACACTCACACACCAATGGTAGCAGAGCTGCCATGCAAGGAGCTAACTTGCCATCGGGAGCAACTTGGGGTTCAGTGTCTTGCCCAAGGACACTTCGGTATGTGGAGTCATGTGGATCGGGAATCGAACCGCCAACCCTACGATTAGTGGACAACCCGCTCAACCACCTGAGACACAACCGCCCCAGTCTTTGTTTTATCAAAGCTGTACAGATAAAAGTTGATTATTATTAAAGTTTGTTTCAGTAGCCGGCGGGATATCCTCCTTTCCGTGGGTCCGATTCAGCACAGATCTTACCATCCTGCCTCACCACGGCCTGAACCACCGCAGGATTACTCTCCAACCACTTTATCACATGATTCTTCTGCTCTAGTCCATCTTTAACACTCTGTAATTCAAATATAGAGTAAATTATTATTATTGTTAGTGCACAAGAGAAGAAAAGAGTCGCGTGTTTGTTATAATGATGCTCAGTGACTCGGAAATCTCTGTGAAAGAGATAAAAGAGATAAAAGATGAGCAGTTGACTCATAAATGAATTGTTCTTTTAAGTGAATGACTCTTTCAAATGACTCAGCTGAATCTGTGTTGTATCTGTCACTTTAACTGTGCTGTCACGTATCACGTGCTTTGTCTGTATCGTGTGATAAATTTATTAATCAAAACTCGATTTGATTCACTTAAACATGTGTCCTGATGCCCACTGTAATATTCCAGCCGCACCTTCTCGAAGTCCTGTTCCAGCACGGTGTCGGTGTTGTTGAGCTGGTTGTGGAATCTGGGTTCCTCTACAGCTCTCTTCAGATCGTAGTTAAAGAACAGAGTGTTCAGGATCACCTGTGACCGAGAGGAAACGATTCACTGTGTGGTCTGTGTTCATAAACCTTTATAACAACACTTATTACTGTGTTAATCAGTAACAGTGTTTTATAAACGTTTTATAATCTCAGTAACACACTCACTGACCATCTGTTATCAGACTGATGGAGGAACTCACACTGTTTTTCCAGAAGGTGGATGCAGGGATGAAATAAGTACAGATCATTCAGTAGGTGGATGATTATATGCCAACAGTTATCATATGGGTGGATATACAGATGGAGGGATGAATAGACAGATGAGATGGATGGATAAATGAATGGATGGATGGACAGATTGATGGACTACTGGATAGATATGGATAGACAGATAAATGCATGGATAGATGATGGCTAGATGGATAAATAAATGCATGGATGAACAGATAGATAGATGAACAGATGGATGAATGGATTGTTGGATTTATAACTAGATAGATAGATTATTCAATAGATGGATGAATGGATGGATTGTTGGATAGATAAACATCTGGATGTACAGATGGACATATTTGTATTATTCTACGGGTAAAGTTGTGTGTTAAGGTTAAAGCTGTGTGTGTTACCAGAGCCGTTGCCGTGGTGATCTTCGTCCCACCTGAAGCTCCCACGACCATTTTAACTTTGTTGTGTTTGTCGCAGATGATGGTTGGGTTCATGGACGAGAGCGGCCTTTTACCTGCTCACACAGTGGACATGTTACAGTGTTCCTGCTTCATTTCCTGCTTCAAGAACTCCATGTAAGAACGTGTAGCCAAATGAGCATATGGTAATGTAAAGGTACAGAGCTACATCAGCGACACTAACTACAGATTAAACTGAAGATTAATAACACTACGTGTGATACATGTATTGTAAAATATTGGACGATACATTATCACAGTTTATCTGTCTATATAAAACCTTCTGTGTCTCTGAAACGAACCTGAATAATTAGATAAAATCTGTTACCTGGCTGGATGAAGTTATTAGGAGAAGGAGGAACTTCGTATGCATTTCTGAAGTTTGGAGAACTGAAGTCATCCACCATATCATTAAAGATGATTCCAGTGGAACGTGACATCACTTTAGAACCAAACCTGCACATAAACACCATCAGGACGGTTTATACACTCGCATGTGTTTGCATGATGTGTTTTGATTGAATCAGAGCAGTAAAGTGTGTTCTGATTAGCTCAGAGCAGTAAAGTGTGTTAAATTTTTTAAATTTAGTCTTACTTCAGGTTGATGCTGCTGGTCACACCCACAGCGCTCCCATCCTCAGCGATGATGGACAGGTGAGTTGTCCCATGATCCTCAGGGTTAAAGTATTCCGGCCCATAGAAACTCTCTGGGTGCGTGGTGTTATCTGTGATCTTACTGCGGATGTTATCAGCAAAGTAGTCTGAGGTCATGTTGTGGATGAGCTGAAGAGGGACAGAGGGAATGACGAACTTCATAAAGCAACAAACCCAAAGGATTGGATCGAATGGTTCCTCCGGATAATCATAGGGTCCAATGTTTCTTTAGTTCCCCACTCACAAATATAGTTCCTGTTTAATGCAAAAATGGAGGACATCTTTGGTTTTATCCTGTCATATTCGCCTTCTCATTAAAGGTGTATAGAGACATTATGAGGAGAAATAAGCTGGAAGGAAGTAGCAGAGATCTTTGGTGCATCTGGTCAGTGTATGTAGCTAGTACAGTTAGCTTGCTTTGCTAATCTAATCTGAGAATCTGAGTCGAGAATCACACACACTGATCACCACATCATTTAATTTGTTTAACTAGTTAGATATATATATATATTTTATATATATATATATATTCTATATTCTATATTTTTATATATATATATATATATATATATATATATATATATATATATATATACATACACACACACACACACACACACTGCACGTCCACAAGAGACAAACTATAACCAACATGAGTGTCTTGCTAGTGTGAAAATAGTGTAGCTGATGAACAACATCTAAACACTGTCTCACGTCAGTGATGTTGAGGTAGCGAGGATCTCCCAGCCTGCTCCTCATAGCGAAGGCGAAGCGGAAAGCCTCGATGATGCGGTGATAAGTGAGCGTCTTCTTCTCTGTAGTCAACACACTGCTGGGTGAGAAATTATAACCTGCACAGAGGAAGTTTAAGACTTTTAGACCACTAGCTATAAGCTTCATGTAGCGACACAGGGAGCGCTAATGAACCTCTACGATACTAGGAAATGTCAATCTTTCATCATAACATCACACGAGGGGGCCGTTCATGTGGAATCTTCACATTCAAACGTAGCGCTAGGTCTCACTTGTGTTCAGCTTAGCTATTTACCTAGCATAAGAAAATCTCCAAAATGTAGCTGGCACTTAGAAATCATGTCTATTGCTAGATTGCTGACAAATTTAGATAGATAGATAGATAATTTATTGGTCCTCAAAGAGGAAATTTGTTTCCACAGTGGGTGCATACAAAAACATAACAACATCATACCATAGCTGGCCTTTCTGCACATGGGTAGTCTATACCTGCGGCCAGAAGGAAGGGGGTTGAAATATTCATAAAGTGGGTGGTTTGGGTCATTCAAAATTTTATGTGCCTTCCAGAACGTATATGAACTGACACAGTCCGATAAATTGGGGGTGGGAATACCAATAATTTTTCTCGCTAAATTAGGTATTTTCAAAAGTTTGTTCTTATTGGTTACTGTTAGCATATGGAAAAAACAAATGGCACCATACATAAGAACCGGTTCAATAATACTTCGGTACAGAAGAAGAAGCAGACTAGGCTCAACAGACAGATATTTAAGTTTACGAATAACTGAGTCTCTGTTGACGGCACTTGTAAATATCTAGAGTGTGCTGATTGAAGTTGAGATGTTTATCAGATGTAATGCCCAGATATCTGAAATGCTCCACCCTTTCAACCATCTCTCGTTAATGGTAATACTGGAAGGATGGGTCAGTGTTTTGGAAGAGCTAAAAACCAGTTCCTTAGTCTTTTTGATATTAAGGTGGAGAAAATTATCATCACACCATGTACTAAAATGTGCTATGGAGCGTTGATAGTCCAAAAAAGAATCATTGTCCTTATTAAGCAATGCAAGAATGGCAGTATCGTCTGCATATTTAAAGTAATGAGTGGTGGTGACTGGACTCTGACAGTCATTTGTATAGATAATATAAAGAAATGGACTAAGTACACACCCCTAAGGGGCACCAGTGTTGAGAACAATAATGGGCGATAATGCATTGTCCACCTTTACCACTTGTGGTCTATTAGAAAGGAAATTATAAATCCAGTGTACTGGTGGTGATGGGACTTGCAGACACTGTAGTTTCCTGATTACCTGATGATGCTGAAATGAGTTAAAGGTGGAGCTAAAGTCAATGAAAAGAAGTCTGGCATAGTTTCCAGGAATATCCAGGTGTTGAAGTAGACACTGCAAGAGACAAGCCACTGCATCCTCTGTACCTCTCTTCTGTTTATATGCAAATTGGAGACAATCCAAAAAGGGTGAAACATGTGGAAACATAATGTTCTGAACCATTTTCTCAAAGCATTTCATTATGATCGAAGTTAGTGATACCGGCCTGTAGCGATTGAACTCTGCTGGATGCGGTTTTTTGGAAACAGAAATAACAACTGATGTTTTCCATGTGACTGGTATTGTTGAAGTACAAAGTGATCGAGGAAAAAGAGAATGAAGGATGGGGGTTAATTCCAGAGCGCAGTTTTTCAAGACCCGACCTGGAATTCCATCTGGCCCGGGAGCCTTATTCAGTTTGCACTTAATAAGCTGGAAATAGACATCCTGCTTAGTTAGAGGGACTCATAATCCAGCTCTTGAGAACACAAAGAATCCAAACGGCTATCACACTCTGCTGAAAAATCAGAGGTATCAAAACGGGCATAGAAATTATTAAGATTAGCAGCAAAGGTGGTGGGATCTGGTACAGAAACAGTCTGTTTAACGGCTTGTCCAGTAAGAGACCTGACTCTCTGAAAAGCCTGTTTGGTGTTCATATTTGCAAACTCCTGCTCCAATTTGTTTTTATACTTCTTTTTAGCCTTCAATATTTCAGTTTTGATGTCCTGGTGTATGATTTTGAGACCAGCAAAACTCATACTCATGGAAAAGAGATTTTAGAGATGAGTTGATCCAAGGTTTTGAATTTGGGTATGTTCTGGTAGTCTTTACCGGTATCAAGGAATCCTTGCTCATCAAGCTCTCCCTCAAAGACTTCCCAGTCTGTACACGCAAAGCAGCCTTGAAGGCATGCAATAGCATCCTCCGACCATTGAGGGACGCTGTGTATTACTGGCCTGCGTTGTTTCAGCCGTTGTTTGTAAACAGGAAGTAAATGGATAACATTATGATCCGCTAATCCTATCTTTGGGAGAGCTCTAGCTTTATAGGCTTCTGGGATATTACTGTAACACAAATCTATAATTTTATTCAATCTTGTTGGTACATCTACATATTGATTGAAGGCTGGTAATGCGTAATCAGCTGCTGAAGTCACCAAGAAGTAGTACTGGAGTATCCGGGTATTTGCTGAGCATAGTCTGTGTATTATGCGGTATCTGCTCAGCCGCTGCCTTGACATTAGCGCTTTATGGTGGAACATAAACACAGCTAAGCACAACAGTCAAGAACTCCCTGGGGAGGTAAAAGGCACGGGCGGACAGGGTGAGCAGCTCCAGGTCCGGATTACAAGATTTCCTGTGTACTTTGATGTTAGTACACCACCGCGAGTTTATGTACATACACACACCACCTCCGCGCTCTTTCCCCGAATTACTGGTTCTGTCTGCCCGAAAGATCTCAAAACCGTCCAGGCTAACCTCGGTATCCGGGACAGACTTATCCAGCGAGGACTCTGTCAAAGCGAGAACACATGACTCCCTGAACGATACATCCGTGAGACATTTCACATGCAATAAGTCCATTTTGTTTTTCAATGAACGAACATTTGAAAGGACGATTGAGGGTAGTGGAGGTTTAAAAGGACGCCTTCTAAGTCTGCAACGCACCCCTCCTTGCCTTCCTCTTTTCCTCTTTAAGCCAGTTGTTAGTGTTATATCCAGCGGAATGGTGATAGATGGGTTCAGTTGGCAGTGGATAGAGTTACGAAGGAGTAGAAGTTCCTCCCATGAATAGGCGAGTCCATTCCCTGCTCTGACATCATTTAATTGAATACTCCAAACAGTGCAGTCACTAACAATCCATGTAGTTATAGAAATAATCCAAATCCAACTTGTCCAATTCCCCATGATATTTCAGCCGTAGGCAAACAGACAAGCAACAACAAACAAACGCACACACAACGCACCGACCGTGCCGTCACAGCTAACGCATGCGCCTAGAATCTTTGGCCACTGGATTTAATTGTACAAAAGAAGAATTTACCTCATGCTAGCTAGTTTGGCTAATTAATATTAAATAGTTACTGCTTAAGCTTCAGCATCTAAAGAAATGACAATCTCAGGAAGCTCAGCCGAATGCTTTGAATCAATTATATTAAAGTGTGTACGGGTATAGAAAAACAACTGACGTCCCTTTATAAAACCATTTTGCTCTTCAGATATAATATAAGGGAGCACGTTCTCTAAACGAGATGCAATTACTTTTGCCAACACCTTTACATCTGCATTGAGCAGAGACAGCGGTCTATAAGAACCACAGGAGGTTGGATCTTTACCCTCCTTAAGAAGGAGAGCTATAGTGGCTTGTGTCAGAGTTGGCGGCAAAGACCCACATTCCAAGGATTCGTTGAACATAGATAAAAGCAATGGTGTTAATTTTCCAATAAACACTTTAAAAAATTCAATTGGAAACCCGTCCGGGCCAGGGGCTTTGTTACTCTGCATAGTTTTAACTGAATTTAAAATTTCTTCAAGAGAGAGTGGGGAGTCCAGTTGCATAGCAGTATTCGAATCAATATCATGGTTACAAAGGTTTTGAAGAAATGCATTTACTTTAGTATTGTCTGCAGGAAATTCGGATTTGTAAAACTATTTAAAAGTAGCATTAATTTCCATGGGCTCTGTAGTGACAATATTATAAGTGTTTTTAACACTAGGTATGAGACGGGAACTGGCCTGTCGCCGTAGCTGATGTGCCAGTAAATGACTCGGCTCGTCGCCATGTTCATAGTATGAACCACGAGTACGTAACAACAAGCGTTCCGCCTCTTTAGTCGAGACGCTGTTTAAGAAGTTCTGGAGAAGGGTTCAATGCATATCTCTGATCGAGGTTAATGGTCGCAGATGTGAGTTCATTAACCCTAGCAGTGCGCTTTTTATTACAAAGATCAGAGTAAGAAATAATCTGCCCTCTGATATAGGATTTAAGTGTCTGCCATAACAATGAATAAGAGGTGGAGTCATTCTGATTGAAGAAAAGAAAGTCATCAATAGAAGTGGAAATTAACTCACAGAGTTCACTGTCTGCCAAAAGAAGAGAATTAAATCTCCAAGGCGGTGGGCTACGTTTATAAATAGAAAGATGAATATCTAATTGTAGAGGCGCATGGCCAGAAATTACAATACCCAAATAGTCAGAAGAAACTACACAAGAATCAAGAGTGCTGTTTATAAAAAATAATCAATCCTCGAATAGGAATGATGCACCTGGGAGAAGAAAGGGAACTTTTTAAGAGAGGGGTTACGGGATCTCCAGGGATCAACGAGATCGTTCTGACACATAAAATCGGAAAATGTTTTAGACATAGCAGATTGATTCAGAGTACGGGGATTAGACCGATCCAAGTTTGTGTCAAAAACACAGTTTAAATCTCCCCCAAAAATCAACAGGTGAGTATTTAAGAAGAGGAGATTGCTCAACAATCTATTAGAAAATTCTACATCATCAAAGTTTGGAGCATACACATTGACCAACAACACCTGTCTTTGCATTAGAGTACCAGCAACTATAATATATCTACCGTTCACATCAGCAATAACGTTAGTGGACGAAACCTGTGCCCTTTTGCCAATTAAAATAACGACCCCTCTTGCCTTCGATTTAAAGTTCGAGTGGAAGACTTGACTCACTCAAGGGCAGTGTAACCTATGATGATCTTTAATACGTAGGTGCGTCTCCTGTAAAAATACTATATCAGAGTTTAAACGTTTCAAATGTGTAAAAACCTTAGATCTCTTGACAGGATTACCCATACCTCTGACATCCAACTAATAAATTTTAGAGGTGTGCCTGTCCCAGCCGTGCTGGGATCCATATTACTATTAACCATTTAAATAAAGTAAACCATAGCGATACAAATAGCCAATTAGAGTCGAAGTGGGACCCCCTCCCCCAACAATCCCCTAAACATACACACAAAGTCTCCATACAACAAAAGAACAAAGGAGACAGCAGTGTTTCCCACAGTAACCAAAAGTTGTCCACAGTGTGAAAACAACTTGGAGAGTAAGCTGAACTAACCAAAAAATATTACCAAAAAAAAGTTTCAGTAAGAGATAAGGCCCCTACTGACTTCAAGTCTGATAAACAGTCTGTGCACAATAACAAATATAATCTTTTAAAGACTTGTTACAAATAATGTAACAGTGTAGCATGTAAGGCTGAGGAAAAAACACAAATAAATTTAAATCAACAGAAACTCTAACCCAGTCAGAGCCTCAAAACAGAGAACCACATTATTACAGAGGTAGATTTAAGAGAAGTGAGTCCACAAAATCTAGGAGAAGTAATGCAACGACAATATTTTAAATGAAAAGCAGAATACTGTACAGCTGGAAGGCCGGGTGCAAAAAAAATTAAATAAAAGGAGAGCGAAAAAGACTCTGCTGTGTAGGTGATGCAGCTCACCCAGATGTCAAGAATTTGACATAGTCTCCTGCTTCCTCCGCTGAAATAAAGTCCTTCTGAACACCGTTATATGTAATGCGAAGCCGAGCTGGGTGAAGTATTCCATAGCGAGCGCCCTCAATGCCATGAAGTTGACGCTTAACCTCGTTAAACGCGGCCCGGACCCGGGCTATCTTGGCTGTGTGGTCCGGGAAAACTGAAATGGTCAAATCCCTCACTTTAATCCGCTGGAGCTATCTCGCTGTGATAGTGGAATCTGCACACAATAGCTCGTGGTCGTTCACCAGGCTTGGGCTTTGGCTGAAGGGTCCGGTGGGACCGGTCCAAAACCGGCTCCTTCTCCAGACCAAACGCCTCCTTCAGCAAGGCCACTACAGCAGCAGTTGTACATGTGTCAGCGCCCTCTGGAACTCCCACTATCCTAATGTTATTGCGCCGTGACCTCGACTCCAAATCCTTACATTTATTCTCTAATTGAGTCACGGTCGCAGTGAGAGACCCGACAGTAGTCTATGTCATCGGTGCAGCCGGAGAGCGCGTGCTCCTTTTCCCCAACAGTACCTTTCAGTGTTGATATGGTAGCACCGGTAGCAACTTTATCACTAACCAGCTGTGTTTTCACGGCTTGCAGGTCAAGCTTGATAGTAGACAGCGCATCCCAGAGAGTGTCCTGGAGCTCCTTTTTAAAAATATCGGCGATGTCCTTCCTCAGCAAAGCCAGCAACTCAAGCCTGAGGGCAGCGAAGTCAGAATCACCGCTTGGTGACGCGGATTCAGGGGAAGAAGGCAACTCGGTCGCGGCGCGCACAGTAGGCCTCAGTTGTGTCTGAATAGTACTACGGGCTTTTGTGTTTTTTCCAGAGATTTTAACGTACCACAAAGTTAAAAGTGCAAACAAAAAATGGAGTAGAATAAGTCAAAAATCTATTGTATGACCGAAAAAAGTTAATTACAATTTTAATCGAAATCAGCAGGATTTCGCATCCTACTCCATTGGCAGCCCAGCAGTGCCTCCCCTGCTTAAGCTTCAAAGTTAACATTAGAGTTAGCACAATACTATGGGGTTAGAATTGTTTCATAATTGCAAATAAATAGATTATGATCCACAAATAAATGTAGTGAGAAACTAGAATTTTATGCTAAGCAGTATGATGAGGCTAGTGGTGATGTCACATGCTCAAGTTTGCAATTGGCTTATCAAGTGTAACATAAGCTACATGTTGTTGTTTTTTAAATCCAGAATCAACCTCCATCTTCATTTATCCTTCTAAGACAGTCTGAAGCGTGTGTCTCAGGTCTCAACTCCTCCAGCTAATAATGCTAATTAATTAGGTCTGAGTGGCTAACAGTGAGTTAGCATAACTGTTGAGAAAATCTAAGTGGCTAATACAGATGTATCAGACCCTTCTAATGTCCATTTATCTCACACAAAGGAACACACATGACATACACACACTCACCGTCCAAAATGTTTAGCATTAGCGCTAGCACAGGACCGCTTGATGGAGCATTTGGAAAATGCATGGTGTATTCTCCTACATTTATCTTCAGTGGGCTTTCATTCAACTCTGCTGTATACCCGGACAGGTCTTCAAGTGTTATAACACCACCTGGATCATCCCAAAACACCATGAACAGATTAGCATACAACATGAGGTGATTAGCAATGCGTATTAGCTTCATAGTGTATGTGAAAGTATGGACTAGCATCAGTACTGTAGTGAGAATTAGCATTTATACTGTAGTATGGATTAGCATCTACACTGTAGTGAATATTAGCATGCATCTCAGTGATTGCAGGGTATTTTAGCATTATGCTGCTAATAACAAAGCTGGTAGCATGTTGTAGACTTTAATAGTTAAACACTGATGGACCTGCAGCCCGGATGTCATTCACTATCGTTTTAGCCATGGAGCCATTATAAAAAACATCAGCTCCTTCCTCAGCGATCCTCTCGTAGGTGTCTGCTAGCCGTGGAAATCTGATAGTGTCGTTTTCCCTCAGGATTGTTTTGTTGGAATCACAAAATACTTCACTGTAACAGAGAATAAAGTAAAAAAACACAATCAAAATAAATAATTTTCCTTCTAGCAATAAAGTAATCATCAATCAGTCAATCGTAAAGTCCACATTCTGCCCTGATTCTGACACGTTTCCTCATATGGGCGTAGCTTCCTTTTCCCACTAACACTTTATTCTGGGTGTTTTTCCATTTTAATAAATAATAAACCTCCAAAGACATCGCAGGGGTGATGATGATGTTTTGACATGTCCATGATAGTGATATTGTTCCTCACCACAGTGCTGGATCAGCTTCAATGTCCCCCTTTTTTTTCTCCATGGCTTTGGCGAGAACTCCGTTGACTCGGATGCCGTCACGTGCCAGCTGGATGCTCGGCTTAAACAGCTCCTTCCACGGCAAACGGCCATGACGCCGGTGTGCCAGTTCATAGCCACGGAGCTCACCGGGGACCGCGATGGACAGGCCTCCTGTTTATTCATCAAAACACAACAGACATCACGTCTAAAAACCCGTGCTGACCCATAATGCTCACATTTATTTACTCTTTTTTTAAAGTCAATGTGTAAAAGTGCTTAATTACTAAAATCATATTTTTATTGGTTTCATCTGTCGGATTGTGAAACAAACAAGACAAATTTTAATTAAAATAAATAAAATTACACAATAAATGTTATTGTAAACACTCTGCTAACACACTATCAGTGTTCAGGATGTTCAGTACCTGTTTTTGAGAGTTCTTCGGTGGGGAACATGTCACTTGTGGCATTTTGGGGAGCCGTTTCCTTTGCGTTGATCGTCTCCACCTTCCCTACGAGAGAAAAACAAAAAACTCTCAGTGATTTAATATTGATGTTTAAAAATAATTTGTAGCTGATGTGGATTTTTCATGTTAAGTCTGAATCTGCACACATCTGTCCTGAAATGATTTTAATCTCAGTGAGGCAGGAAGAATGGATTGTCAAGTGGATTAATTAAACTCAGATGGTCAGATGGATGGATGGATAATAGATAGATTGTCAGATGGATGGATGGATGGACAGATAGATGGGTAAACATATGGACAGATAGATGAGTATCACCTGTAGTGCCGTTATAGATAATGAAGAAATGTCCTCCTCCGATGCCCATGCTGTGAACGTTAAACAGTCCGACACACAGCAGCGCTGCGATGGCAGCATCCACTGCAGAACCACCACGCTTTAACACATCCCTGAGACACACACACACACACACACACACCACAACAATGTGACCGTTACAGTCTTGCAGCAAATAAACATCCTCCCCTGAGCTGAAACTATGGCGTGTTATTCTCTGTACACGTCTCCTCGTGGGAACTATAACATAACGAGTCTTTATTGGTCACATATACATTACAGCACACTGAAATATCTCAGCATGTTAGGAGGTTGGGGTCAGAGCACAGGGTCAGCCATGATACGATGCTCCTGGAGCAGAGAGGGTTAAGGGCCCAACAGTGGCAGCATGGCAGGACTGGGATTGAACCCCCGACCTTCCGATCAGTAACCCAGAGCCTTAACCATCAAGCCACCACTGCCCCACTATAATAGTTTGCACTGGTTTGTGGTTAATATGGAGATGCCAAACACTTCCAGCACTATTGATGGATTTACAGATAATGTTAAGCTCAATAATAAGCCACTAAAATTCATAAAAAAAATTATCTCCAGAATTTTTTATTGATCCAGTAACAGCATTTCCTATTTCTCTGACTTTAAAAGAGCTGAAAATTCACCTTCAGAAACTGAAACTGTAAAATTATCTGTATGTTATTTTCTGCATTATGGATTTAATATTTAATTTAAAACATTTTGGCACTTTTTAGCAATTACATATTGTTAGGAGTGTATCACGATGTAATTTCCTGTTGCCAACAGGTGGCGCTATGACTATAACTGGATATTGGCATGTAGATGTCTTCAGGCTGGGTGAAGTTTGGTAAGGATTGGACATTGTATGTGTGAGTTATAACAACTTCCAGTTTCATGGTCGAAACATCGAACTTTGTCAAGCCACGCCCACACTGTGCGGCGCAAACTCAAAAGCTTCACAATTTATCATCAATTATAATATTCACACCTCAGATGGGGGCGGAGTTCACACGGAGGTCATCATGGCGCTCAGTGAATAACTAAACCCGGACTGGGTTATATTGGGTTTAATGTAGATCTCTGGTGATGTAGTGAAATTTGTGACGAATGACAGGATTAATGACTAACAGGAATTTTGATCATATTGTGAGTAAATGTCGTTTTTTGTCCTACCTGCCGATCTCAGAACATTTCCCAGCGTCGGCTGCTACAGCGGCTTTGGAGTAGCAGTGATCGCTGATGGGCGGTTTATTTCTTTTCAGTAAATACACAGCGAGGACAGTAATCAAAACAATCACAATGGTGGCGCAAGCAATGCAGTACTTCTTCTCCATGACGCTGTTCAAACACAGTGCAAAAATCAACCATGTTATTACAGGAATAACGTCACCAAGTTTGATTCTGATCATCATAACACAACGCAATCAAAAACACGTTTTAATTTCTCTTTACAGCAGCCGACCAATCAGCTTCACTTCAACCCACACTCAGTGGAACTGCACCGCCATTACAGAGAGACAAAGAAACAGAGACAGACAGACAGAGAGAGTGAGACAGTTCAGTGCGTTTTGTTGATCATTTCTCCAGCTTTAACTGTCACATATTTCAGGATCTATAAACATGCATGAATATGTGTGCTTTTATATAAGTACACATATTCATGCATGTTTATAGATCCTGACAAAGCTCTAAATGATCGTTCTCACCAAATAAACCATCAGTGCATTTACTCCATAATGTAACCTGACACTCAGAAGTTATCCTTCCACTTTTCATACCTTTCACTCACTGGTCCAGACAATTCCCTCTTATTTACATTTCCCATTCTGCCTCTGCAGATCTCTAGAAGAATAAACAACTACTTTTTTGCTTCTAGAAAACTAAGCTTGATTTCCTACCTCAGCTCTCTTCCCACAGGTAGTGGATCACGTATCTGTTTGTCGGAGATGTCAATTTGCTTTCCCCTCAGTGTGTTTCTGATATTCAGGCACTGTAGAAGCTCACTGTTGGTCTTCACAGTCGTGATGGAGTTTGTGGTTCGTGTAGAGATGCCAAGACTGTTGTGGATTTCTCACGAACATGAAACAGAAACCAAGTCAGAGCAAAATGTTCCTTTATTCACACATCAATAAGTGTCAGTCAGGGAGAGAGAGAGAGAGAGAGAGAGAGAGAGAGAGAGAGAGCGCTTACTACTAAATGCTCTTCAGCTCTTCTTCACCTGAACACCGGACACGCACTAGCTGCCTCTTTGCTATTGGCTGGAAAAGCATCTATTTCCATACATGGTAGTGTGTTTCCATCAGCATCCACATAAAAACATCACCAGTGCACCTACTTCTTCATTTCCCCCCTTGCCTGCAACTGTGTATATTAAAACCGACCCCAGATATTTCCTGTCTCACACACCTATCCTGTTTTCAGATATATTGCAAAGATCGATTCAGGAACACAAACACAACATCATCACTACAGCCGGTACATATCCCCACTCAGATATCAACTATTAACACTCATACATCATATACAGTTCTGAGTGTTTAGGCACTTTTGAGTATTAGTCCGTGTGTGTGTGTGTGTGTGTGTGTGCGTGCGCATTTTCTCAGGATGTGGTTGTAGCTCTCATGCGTTTCGGTCACACCATCATAACTCAAAACAATTAACAACAGTTAATGCCGTATGTAAACACCAAGTCGAATGCGTTAATGCCATTTTTGACACACACAAAATGTGAAAAACTGCACAGTACTGAACACCACATACACACACACACACACACACACACACACTCTGACTATTTTTAAATGATGTTGAGCCCTTCAGTATTATTTTACAGTAATGTACAATAAAATAAGAAACTATTGTAATTTGAAGGTCAGATTTTTTGCTGTAAAATTAACAACCAAACGTTGTATTTGTGTTTACTGTATCGCTGTTAAATGTGTGGAATTGCTGCACATTAAACCTTTTTGCATTTTGTATTTTATGGTAAAATGCTGGAGGCTTTGACCGAGAGATTTACTGTCATCATCATTTTTCTATAAACACAGCCATTTCATTGTCAAATTCTGGCAGCTGTAATTTCCAGAAATGGACCGTAAAATATGGAACTGAAAATATATAATACAGTACATTACACCAGGTTCTAATACATTAAGCATTTCCTGTAAGTAAACAGCAATTTAAAAAAACAATTAATTACTACAGTAGTAATAAAACTGGTCAATATACAAGTTACTTACAAAGTTACAAGTTACTTTCTTTTATTTGTCATTTGCACAGTTGACACAGAAAACTCCACTGACAAATACTGAACATATATTAACATAGAACATCTATTAAAGTAAATATACAAATATAAATACCATATCAGGTATATCCAGGGCAAAATATACATACTGTAAGAGATACACAAAATATACATTCATACGGATGGGTAGTATACATACAGTCAGAGGTCGCTGACTGTTTAAGAGTCTGACAGCATGGGGAAAGCAGCTGTCTTTAGGATGCTCACATATCCGGATGGAAGCAGTTGAAGGAGCGAGTGTCCTGGATGTCTGCTGTCCTTGATGATCTGTTTGGCTCTCCTTGAGTACCGTTTCAGGTACCGTAAATGTCCTGTAGAGAGGTCAGTTTACTGCTGATGAGGAGCTCAGCTAATCTCAACGCTCTCTGTACGTATCAGCTTCCGTAGGAAGTATAAGACGCTGATGGGCTGTTCTCACCACTGTGTGACTCTGGATTTGAGGTCTTTGGAAATGTGGACACCAAGGGATTTAAAGCTGCCAACTCTTTCCATCTCTGGACGTGCTCACACACCTGCCTCTTCGTGTTGTCCACAAAACCAGTAGATGGCACTGTGTTAAGTGACCTGAGAATATGAGACCAGTAAAAGTGTACAGTCATCAGTTAATGAACAGAGTCAAGATGATGCTGTAAAAAATAACAAATTGGTAGCACTGCTTAATTAAAATACTGGAGCTTTCCCTCTTTGTGATGAAAGTTCAGGATCTCCTTCATGATCAACACCAGTTATCCCTCAGTATCTAGAGGGGTGGTCTGAAAATGAGGGGACATCTTCAGACCACAGAGAAGGAGTGACAGGTTTCAATTGTGACAGATGAAATGACAGGGCTAGGCAACAGTGACGTGGCAGGTTCGTTTTTGTCGATGTATAAGATGAATGGGTGTGTAGCCCCTCCAGCCAGTGATGCCACTCCTCCAGGGCAAGCTTAAAACCTAATAGCTTCCTAATGGCGTCCTAGATTCCCTCAGTGGGTGATACTTTTTAAAAAAGGAAGCCACAAGGTGTAGCTTAGGTTTTTATCCAAGTCGTGGAGCTCCGATCCCAGTTTCCAAGACAGCTTCCTCAACTGTAAAAGGCTGTGAAGGGCAAGGATGCTTCAAAATGGGCACTGTGGTGAAAGCTTCTTCGAGCTGAGAGAAGGTCTGCATTGTAGCTTTGTTCCACAGCCTTTTGGTTCCCGTTTTCAGTTGGGATGTGAAAGGTGCTGCAGAGGAGCTGAAGCCCCTGACGAATCACCTGTAAAAGTTTGCAAATCACATGAACCTCTGGAGAACTTTGATTGTTGTGGGTGTTGGCCTCTTCGAGTAGGCGGGCCCGAACCTGCTTGACATGAGGAACCAGGCCAAACCAGAACAAGATCAAAAGACAGAATAGCGTGTGCACAAAAGTCAAGTCCTGGTAATGTCAAGAGAAAATGTATGTGTGATTGGTATTTATATTGGTGTGGTAATTTTTGCTGTATTTTTATTTTATTGCTTTTCTTTTATTGCTATTACTATAAAAATGTTATTTCCGTGCAGTGGCAGTACTGTAACTGCTGGAACAGTCAGGGCAGTAAGGCTAACGGAATTGAATTGGATACCCCTGATAGAAAGGCGATAAAACGAGTGACGTTACCGTTAACGCTATACAATTGTTCAAATCGCTGAATATTTAGGCCATTTCTACTTAAAGCCTGTGCAACATACAGTATTTAAAGATAATTGATTGTAGAGTAAATCAGTGTGGGCAACACTGGGAAATAAAACGAAGGGTAACAAAGGGCTCTCGGGCAGGTTACAGGATCCATTTGCAATGAGGTTTATTAAAGTAAAAACCAGAGTCAAAACCCAAATCATCACAGACAGAGAACAATGTAGAATACTATCCAAAAATCATCTTCAAAAGGCTAGACAGAGTTAATAATCCAGAAGTCGGATATAGATATATCAAACCTAAAAGGGTCAGGAAAAAGCAAGGACAAGACATTACACAGCAGGGTCATACACACATAACCCTTCCAGAATAAAAGACTCAGAACTCAAGACACCACAATCTGTAATGCTTCACAATAAGACAAAAGTCCATGTGCTTTTTATACTTAACACACAGGAAATGAGTATGACAATAGAAGTGATTAAAAATTTGGGAGAGGGCTCCCTCTGGTGGTCTGGCATAGAATTGTCCAGGTTGGATGTTACAGACAGCTTTCTGTTGTAATATAATGTTATTTAACTAATAAATCTCTCTTTTGGGACAAATTATTAGTGTTATAGTTGTTTTTAATGTACATGAACATAAAGTCACATTAATGAGAGGTCTGGATTGTGATTGGTCAGAAGGTGTTGACTCAGTTTCTATAACAGCAGCTCTGACAGTAGCGCAGCTGGAAATCACAGGTTTATATTGACGCATTCGTTCTAATACATCATCGTTTCTATAGTAACAACTCATTCACAGGGACGTGTACTATCCACATATGCAGATTTTTAAAATTCGTTGATCTGGTGAAGTTTTCTGTAAAGAGACGTTTATTTAACATTCGTGGAAGGAGTCTCCAGTGTCAGGGGTTTTGTACAAGGCAGAGGTAAAGCTGTAACTTTAAGACATCTCCAGGACAGAGGATTTCTCAGTAACATGACAAGCTGCGTTTGGTTTTTTTTCGTCTTATGTGAGAAAAATGGTGAGGTAGTGAGGGAACGACTGTTTATAGCTGCTGTAACGTAAGTGAGAACATTAACAACATTAAACATAGCTATAAATGGATAAAAATTGTGTAATGATTGGCAAATTGCTGTGGAGTAAGAGGAATAAAACACTAAGACATGCTGTTATAGGAAATAATCAATGACGGGGTGGTGCTCTGAAGCGAAGTTACTGTCACCACCTCAACGTGGATGATTTTCCTTTTGAATTGTTTTACATCAATATATAAAATATAAACAGTATATGGAGGGAGGGTCTCTGTGTATTGAAAACATTCTAATGATTTGTATGATTCATTCAGATTTGCTTAAATGTCTTTGTTTTATCAAAGCTGTACAGATAAAAGTTGATTATTATTAAAGTTTGTTTCAGTAGCCGGCGGGATATCCTCCTTTCCGTGGGTCCGATGCAGCACAGATCTGATCATCCTGCCTCACCACGGCCTGAACCACCGCAGTGGTGTTCTGCAGCTTTGTCACATGATTCTTCTGAGCTAGTCTGTCTATCACACTCTGTAAATTAAATATAGAGTCACGTGTTTGTTCAGGGTACATGTTGAAATGATCACATGATACAGATGAAACAAAACTCAGTTTGATTCATTCAAACATGATGCCTGTATTCCAGTCGCACCTTCATGAAGTCCTGCTCCACCTCATTGTAATTGGGGTTGAGCTGGTTGTGGACTCTGGGTTCCTCTACAGCTCTCTTCAGATCGTAGTTAAAGAACAGTGCGTTCAGGATCACCTGTGAATGAGAGGAAATAATTCTCTGACAGGCTGTCTGACCTGTGTTCATACACCTTTAGGTCACTTGAGTCACTCCAATAGGACACCAAACAACAAACTACTAAGGGAAATAAGAGAAGCAAACCCGAAGGCCTCTGAGAGGCAGGGTGGAAGATGAGCCTGACTGGACAGAACACAGAAGAGTTTGAATTCTGACAACAAGAAAAGAACCCTGTGGAGCGGGGGGTAGGAAAAGGTGACCAGATATCAATCCAAAAAGAAAGACTGAAGTGTGGAGAGAAAGGCCAACAGTAAAGTAACAGCAGTCGCAGATCAGACAAGTGGACAGAGAAAGCCAGGCAGTGTAGAGCAACCCTTAGGCATAAGCACAGAGTAGACACACTTAGTCTCCCAATCGAGCCAGACCAACCAGCAGCAAGGAAAGAACTGGGCAGGAGAAATTAGACGTTTTCAAAGGCAAACAAGGCAACATTCTCAGTCACTCGCTATGTGGCAGGGAATTTCCCAGCCTCATAAGAACTATGTGGAGGAAAAGCAATCTATCAGAATGGCAAAGGGCTGTAGCTGTCTTCATCCCCAAGGAGCAAAACTCCAGTAACATCAGCCAGTTCAGAAGCATAGCACTTCTGAATGTCACTGGAGAAATGTACTTCTGTCATGGCCAAAAGAATGACCAGCTATCTCATGGGCAATAAGTACATCAACAACAGCTGCCAGAAGTCTTCCCAAGAGACCCACTGGTAAGATCTTCACAGCTGTACCATGTCCTTACAGGATGGAAGTGGAGGGCCCAAGTGAAGGTTAACCAGGCGAACAGGCTGCAACAGCAGGAGGTGGTTAGCAGAGTCCAGGCTGGATCAATAGGTCTTGACTGGGGAGGAGTATCACCATTTTGGTCCAAGGCCAAGGCAGAGAGAAGAGGAAAGCTATGGTGGTTTGGTGGAGCAGGAGCAGTACAAAATTGAAGCAGTGACAGCGCTGCCGGGGGGCTGGACAAGGTGGGAGGGCACAACAGACAGCTCACTCTCATGGATTGATCTGTGGAAGATACCATAGACGAGGCTCAGCTTCCTAATCTACAGCTACAGAAGGCAGCATGACCTGGTCTTGAAAAAGCTGGCCAAGTTGCTTGACACCTGTAGGCAGGGCATGTACATCAGCCATCCTCCCACAGCAAAGCACTTCAACAGGCCAGAATCAAGTGCCAAGAGCCCCATCAAGAGATCTCCACCAAGACTCTGCTCACCTGGGTAGAAGTGGAGCATGAGGGTTGACATCAGCAGGCAGCTTCAGTTCCTGAGGGAGATTACTGCCACATCACTCTACCCAAAAGTGGTGCCAAAACCTTCTTGCTCACTGATATCACTGTCCCATGGGAGGAGGGGGTAAATGCTTCCCATTAACATAAGCTGGGAGCAGCACATAAGTGCTGGGAGGCTGAGGGGAGGACCTCAGTTTGTGATGTGGAGTTGGGATGCTGGGGCTTTGAGAGAGTCATGATAGAGCTGGCAGAGCTGGCAAATGGGGGCAGCTTCTGGCTGTGACCACGGAAGAAGGTTAAGAACTGGGGAACCAACCAACACTAAATGGCAGCAGCCGTTTATGAGTCATTTCCATGAATATGGAAATGAAAATGGACAGATGTTATGGATAGATAAATGTACACAGATGGATCTTATAAAATGATGCTAAAATGATGGATGTAATGTTTGTGTAATCAGTGTGTTAAACTACACTATACAAATGCGTATTATGGTTAAAGCTGTGTGTGTTACCAGAGCCGTTGCCGTGGTGATCTTCGTCCCACCTGAAGCTCCCACGACCATTTTAACTTTGTTGTGTTTGTCGCAGATGATGGTTGGACTCATGGACGAGAGCGGCCTTTTACCTGCACACACAGTGGACATGTTAGTGTTCCTGCTTCATTTCCTGCTTCAAGAACTCCATGTACGAACGTGTAGCCAAATGAGCATACGGTAATGTAAAGGTACAGAGCTTCATCAGCGACACTAACTACAGATTAAACTGAAGATTAATAACACTACGTGTGATACATGTATTGTAAAATATTGGACGATACATTATCACAGTTTATCTGTCTATATAAAACCTTCTGTGTCTCTGAAACGAACCTGAATAATTAGATAAAATCTGTTACCTGGTTGGATGAAGTTACTACGAGAAGGAGGAATGCCGAATGTGTTTGGGATGTTTGGAGAACTGAAGTCATCCATATTATCATTAAAGATGATTCCAGTGGAACGTGACATCACTTTAGAACCAAAACTGCACATAAACACCATCAGGACAGTTTATACACTCAGTAGTGTGCTCTGATTGGCTGAGAGCAATACAGTGTGTTCAGTTTTTTGGTCTTACTACTGATTGATGCTGCTGGTCACAGCCACGGCGCTCCCATCCTCAGCGATGATGGACAGGTGAGCCGTCCCATGATCCTCAGGGTTAAAGTATTCCGGCCCATAGAAACTCTCTGGGTGCGTGGTGTTATCTGTGATCTTACTGCGGATGTCATCAGCAAAGTAGTCCGAGGTCATGTTGTGGATGAGCTGAAGAGGGACAGAGGGAATGACAAACTCGATAAAGCAACAAACCCAAAGGATTGGATCGAATGGTTCATCAGACCAGTTGAATGGTGTGTGGTCCGCCGTTTCTTCAGCTGACAACTCACAAATTTAGTTCCTGTTTTATGTGTGAAAATGGAAGAAATACTAATGCTTAAGAACCACTTACTGTGGTTTCAGCCTATCCTGCCTCGAAGTGCAGTCCCCTCTGAAAGAATCAGAACATCAAGGCCAATTCTTTTATTTTTGCTATCTCTGAAGACATTTGGGTCTGAGATCAAAAGATGAATATGTGATGATAGATCAGAATTTCAGCTTTCATTTTGTTGATATTTACATCTAGTTGTGTTAAACAGTTTAGAACATGGCACCTTTGGTGAGCAAAAGTATTGGAACAGACAGTCTTGAAGAAAATCAACGAAAGAAAATAACACTTAATATTTGGTTGCATTTCCCTCTTACTCACAGTAACTGCATCAATCCTGTGACTCACTGACACCACACTGTAGGTTTCTTCTTCTGTGAAGTTTTTCCAGGATTTTACTGCAGCTGATGTTTGTTTCGATGGGTTTGAGTCTTCAGTCTCCTCTTCAGGAGGTGAGGTGCTGATCAGTTGGGTGAAGGTCTGGTGATTGACTTGTCCAGTCTAAAACCTTTTACTTTTCCCCCCGATGAGGTCCTGTGTTGAGGTGGAAGTGTGTTTTGGATCGTTGTCTTGCTGCATGATGAAGTTCCTCCTGATTCATTTGGATGTATTTCTCTGTAAATTATCAGACAGGATGTTCCTGTAAACCTCTGAATTCATTCTGCTGCTCCATCATGAGTTCATCATCAATAAAGATTAGTGAGAATGTTCCAGAAGCAGCCATGCAAGCCCAAGCCATGACACTACCTCCACCATGTTTCACAGATCAGCTTCTGGATCATGAACAGATCCTTTCTTTCTCCACACTTTGGCCTTTCCATCACTTTGGTAAAGGTTCATCTTGGTTCCAGAACATTTGAGGATCGTCTGTTTCTTTGTGAATTCCATTCTGGCTTTCTGATTCTTACTGCTGAGAGGTTTCCATCTTGTGGTATGGCCTCTATATTTCTGTTCTCAAAGTCTTCTTAGAACGGTGGATTGTGAGACCTTCACCCTGCCCTGTGGAGGTTGTTGGTAATGTCACTGACTGTTTTTGGGTTTTACTTCACAGCTCTCACAATGTTTTTGCCATCAACTGCTGTTTTCCTTGAGCAACCTGTTTGATGTTGAGGTTGTTAATACCAATGGGTTTTTTGTTGCTTTTTTTCCCAGGACATTCCAAATTATTGTACTGACTATGCCCAATGCTTCTGCAATGACTCATCAATTTTCTCTCTTTTTTCAGCTTCAAAATTTCTTGCTTTTCTCCCATAGACAGCTCTCTGGTCTTCATGTTGGTTTATCCTTTTTAACAGCAAACACAGTAGACACAGTAGATGTAAATATCAGGAAATGAAAGCTGAAATTTTGATTTATGGTCTCATGTTCATCTATTGATCTCAAACCCAAATGCCTTCAGTGTATAGCAAAAATATTGGCCTTGCTGTTCCAATACATATAATACACACACACACACACCAGTAGTGGATGCTGCACATCCACAAGAGACAAACCATAACCAACATGAATGACTTGCTAGTGTGAAAATAGTGTTCCTGAACAACAACTCCATGATGTGGAACTAAACACTCACGTCAGTGATATTGAGGTAGTGAGGATCTCCCAGCCTGCTCCTCTTAGCGAAGGCGAAGCGGAAAGCCTCGATGATGCGGTGATAAGTGAGCGTCTTCTTCTCTGTAGTCGACACACTGCTGGGTGAGAAATTATAACCTGCACAGAGGAAGTTTGAGGCTTTTAAACCATCACACACCAGTTATAAGATTTCAGGTAAGCTTCTTGTGGTGACATAGCGAGTGCTAATGAACCTTAGTGATATTGGGAAATGTCAATCTTGCATCATAACTCAAACATCACAAGGGCCTGTCCATCACTAGATTTCTGATTAATTTGGCTACTGTATATAATTATACAAAACAATTTACCTCATATTCACTACTTTAGCTAAGTAATACTAGATAGCTACTGCTAAAGCTGTAAGCTTAATGTTAGCTAACTAGTGAGAATTAGCTGGCTAGAATTAGCACAGTACTGCTTTGTATGTAAACTATTCTAAACATTTTCAAATTAAAACTAGAATTTTATCCTAAGCAGTATGATGAGGCTAGTGGTGATGTCACATGATCAAGTTTACAATTGGCTTATCAAGTTTAACTTTAAAAAAAAAAAAAAAAAAAAGCGCTACATTTTTTTTAAAATCCAGAATAAACCTCCATCTTCATTTATCCTTCTAAGACAGTCTGAAGCGTGTGTCTCAGGTCTCAACTCCTCCAGCTAATATTGCTAATTAATTAGGGCTGAGTGGCTAACAGTGAATTAGCATAACTGTTGAGAAAATCTAAGTGGCTAATATAGATGCATCAGACCCTTCTAGTGTCCATTTATCTCACACAAAGGAACACACATGACATACACACACTCACCGTCCAAAATGTTTAGCATTAGTGCTAGCACAGGACCGCCAGATGGAGCATCTGGAAAATGCATGGTGTATTCTCCTACATTTATCTTCAATGAGCTTTCATTCAACTCTGCTGTATACCCTGACAGGTCTTCAAGTGTTATAACGCCACCTGGATCATCCCAAAACACCATGAACAGATTAGCATACAACATGAGGTGATTAGCAATGCGTATTAGCTTCATAGTGTATGTAAAAGTATGCATTAGCATCAGTACTGTAGTGAGAATTAGCATTTATACTGTAGTATGGATTAGCATCTACACTGTAGTGAATATTAGCATGCATCTCAGTGATTGCAGGGTATTTTAGCATTATGCTGCTAATAACAAAGCTGGTAGCATGTTGTAGACTTTAATAGTTAAACACTGATGGACCTGCAGCCCGGATGTCATTCACTATCGTTTTAGCCATGGAGCCATTATAAAAAACATCAGCTCCTTCCTCAGCGATCCTCTCGTAGGTGTCTGCTAGCCGTGGAAATCTGATAGTGTCGTTTTCCCTCAGGATTGTTTTGTTGGAATCACAAAATACTTCACTGTAACAGAAAATAAAGTAAAAAAACCACAATCAAAATAAATAATTTTCCTTCTAGCAATAAAGTATTCATCAATCAGTCAATCGTAAAGTCCACATTCTGCCCTGATTCTGACACGTTTCCTCATATGGTCGTAGCTTCCTTTTCCCACTAACACTTTATTCTGGGTGTTTTTCCATTTTAAAAATTAATAAACCTCCAAAGACATCGCAGGGGTGATGATGTTTTGACGTGTCCATGATAGTGATATTGTTCCTCACCACAGTGCTGGATCAGCCTGAATGGCCTCCTGGTTATCCCACATGGCTTTGGCGAGAGCTCTGCTGACTCGGATGCCGTCACGTGCCAGCTGGACGCTCGGTTTAAACAACTCCTTCCACGGCAAACGGCCATGACGCCGGTGTGCCAGTTCATAGCCACGGAGCTCACCAGGAACCGCGATGGACAGGCCTCCTGTTTATTCATCAAAACACAACAGACATCACGTCTAAAAAC
Source organism: Ictalurus furcatus (assembly GCF_023375685.1). NCBI lineage: Eukaryota > Metazoa > Chordata > Actinopteri > Siluriformes > Ictaluridae > Ictalurus > Ictalurus furcatus. The sequence goes on along the minus strand of NC_071259.1, from coordinate 48,809 downwards.
CCGTGCTGACCCATAATGCTCACGTTTATTTATGTTGTTTTTTTCTTTTATGCTCACTGATACTTGCATAAACTGAAATCATTCATAAATAAAAACATTTGTTTTCAGTCCTACACACTGTTTAAACAGAGGGGCTTCATCTTTCTGACCCTAACCCCAACCCTATCCCTGATGAAACTAAATCTAATTAAACTCAATCAAATTACACGGATTAAACTTTATCTCAGAGCGTGCAGCTGGTTGTCACTCAACCTCCCACACAACACCAAAAAAATAAAAACGGATTCCAAATAAATCGAGTCTAAAGCTTTTCAGAATGTTCAGTACCTTTTTTTGAGAGCTGTGAGTTGTTGCCGAACATATCAAACCTGGCTTTTAGGGGTGCCATTTCCCTCGCGTTGATCGTCTCCACCTTTCCTAAGAGAGAAAAACAAAACTAGAGCTCCTTCCTCAAATAAACTCAATGAAATACTGATGTTGAAAATTATTTGTAGCTGATATGTATTTTTATATTAGGTCTGAAACTGTACACATCTGAAACAAACTTCAGTCTCAGTGAGGCAGGATGGATAAATTGGATGGATGGATTGAATAAATGGATAGGTGGATTGTCAGAAGAACAGATGATTGGATGGATGATTTGTCAGAATGATAGATAAGTTGTCAGATGAATGGATAGAGGAGATAGATGAGTATCACCTGTAATGCCGTTATAGATGATGAAGTAATGTCCTCCTCCGATGCCCATGCTGTGAGCGTTAAACAGTCCGACACACAACAGCGCTGCGATGGCGGCGTCCACAGCAGAGCCACCGCGCCTTAACACGTCCCTGAGACCCACACACACACACCACAACAACGTGACCGTTACAGTCTCACAGCAAATAAACATCCTCCACGGTGTGTTATTAGTGGAGCTGTATTTATTTCGTTGATCATCCAGATAACACGTGTATTGGTTTCACAACTAATAATAAATAATAATAATAATAATAATAATAATAATAATAAGTCTTTATTGGTCACATATACATTATCGCACAGTGAAATTCTTTTTTTCCATCGCATACCCCAGCCTGTCAGGAAGTCGGGGTCAGAGCGCAGGGTCAGCCATGATACAGTGCCCCTGGAGCAGAGAGGGTTAACGGCCTTGCTCAAGGGCCCAACAGTGGCAGCTCGGCAGTGCTGGGGATTGAACCCATGACTTTCTGATTAGTAGCCTTAAAAGCCGTCAAGCCCCCACTGCCCCTAAGCTATCAATGTGGGGGGTTTCCCCCAATTCTGAACAGATTTACTACGGTTGCTACTAAGGCCCTGGAACTGCAATTCCCACATGCAGTTTTTGCACTCAGGTCTCCTTTGACCAGTGGGACAAAAGACAGTTCAACAAACAGACTTCATATAAAACCCATAATGAACTTTCCTTTATTTCACACTATCCGTTGTTACCCAGATGAGGACGGGTTCCCTCCAGAGTCTGATTCCTCTCAAGGTTTCTTCCTCATATCATCTTAGGGAGTTTTCCCTCACCACCGTCACTACCGGCTCGCTCAATTGGGACAAATTCACACATTTAAAATCTGTATCCCGTGTTTATATCTTTCTGTAAAGCCGCTTTGAGACAATGTCCATTGTAAAAAGTGCTATACAAATAAATTTAATATTATTTAGACTTAACATTCTGTCCCTTTAACATTATAATACAACCGCAGGGATGATATCACCAAAAAAAGCTTAAAAATCTGCTATAGGAGTTTAAGTTCTTAAACAGGTATAAAAATACTTAAAGGTGTTTTTCTTTAAGACCTATTTAAGTTCAGTTCAGTTCTTTATTACTGTCAAAATGGGAAATTTGATTTGCAGCTTGGTATGACAATATTTCTCTGCAGAGTCACTATTCCCTCAGGCCAGAGTTGAATTATGTGCCTGTAATGAGGATTTAATATTCAAGACCTCAGACGTAAGGTCTGAATATTAAACCTTAACCCAACCTTAAACCAACACTAACCCAACCTTAACACTAACCCAGACTTAAACACTATTCAGTAGTTACTGTACATGAGGGAAGGGTCATATTCAGAGTCAGTGACTTAAGTCCAAGCGTTATGTTTATTTACATGGAGAAAGTTCCAGGTATTCAGAGTCGAGTTACGCAGCTCCTTAAGTGGATTTTCTGGAGTTTCTGCAGTAGAAGCATCTGAGATTGGGATTTTCACTCTAAACGTCTTTAAACACAAACACTAACCCAGAACAACATCAGTAATAGTGAATAAACACTCACTGGGTTATAAGGATATTTTTTCAAAAATCATATTGTGAGTGAAGGTTGTTTATTTGGTCCTACCTGCCGATCTCAGAACATTTCCCAGCGTCGGCTGCTACTGAGGCTTTGGAGTAGCAGTGATTACGCTTAACCCGTAAAAGAAGACAAAGGCAAACAACCAGAACAGCCGCAATGACTAGCACCAAGCAAGCAACGAGGGACTTCTTCCCCATGGTCCTGTTCAAACAACACAGAAATTAGTAATGTTATTACAGTAATAATGTCACTACATTAGTTTTTGATCATCATAACACAAACACACACTTTAACATCTTACCTGACTGTTCAGTGCCTTAATGTTTGAAACTAAACTAATTTCCAAATATAGAATCCCCCCCGAGTGAAAGGATCTCCAGCCGGAGGAACTGTAAATGCTCAGTGTGCGAGACATGACGACGTGAACTAGCTGTTATTACGGCTGTAATTATGTCCAGGCCTCAATTACAGCCAGTGAAAGGTGTAGTTATCAGCTTCTGGGTCATTTACGTACTCATTTGTTTACAGTCTTGTACGCCATCATTAACCAGACAACAAAGTGAGGACTTCATCCCTTACATGTCATGAATATGCACTATTATATGCAGTCAGGTCCATAAATATTTGGACACTGACCAGGTTATTTTAAGTGTTTACCACAGTATAGAGGAGAATTTTAATAAAATTAAAAGGGCAGACTTTCAGTTTTAATTTGAGGGAATTTACATCCAAATCAGGTAATGTTACGAAACAGGACTCAAGACAGGAAGTAAGCGCAGGAGTGACTTCTTTATTTAGACTTAGGCAGAGGGCATGAAACTGAAACACTTATCCCTTAATTCGGAATGAGGCATGAAGCACAAAACTTAGAACAGGACTATAACTTGAAACACTCACTTGACTCAGGCACAAAACATTCATTTAACTCAGGCATGAACACTCCTTAAACTAAGACATGAACACTCTTCTAACTACAGCATGAACTAAGGAACAGGAAAATAGACAGAGTACAGTAACCTGGCACCATTATTCATTCCATCTTTTCCTCTGTTAGTCTTTTCTCTACTTTAATACCAGGCGAGGGGTTTAAATAACCAGTCACCATTCTCTTAATTGCTGACAGCTGGCAACACTTAACACAGTCTTAGTGTCCATGCACACTTCAAGCACGTGCACGCGCACGCTCTGCAGCCGCTCATGCACTTTGTTGCCACAGCGCCATCTGCCGGCGAGATCCTGACAGGTAAATTGTAAGAATTTTATAATGACTTATAATGTATATGTGAGCTCCTCTTTTTAAGGACTCAAAAGTAATTGGGCAAACTAAAATAATCATAAATTAAATTGTCATTTTTAATACTTGTTCATAAATCCTTTTCGTCACTGATTGCCTGAAGTCTGGAACTCGTACACATCACCAGATGCTGGGTTTCTTCCCTGCTGAAGCTCTGCCAGGTTTTTACTGCAGCTGTCTTCACTTCCTGTTGGTTCTCAGGGTGTTCTGTCTTCA